>NW_027210645.1:2825000-3077302 GCF_029030835.1 Brachyistius frenatus
TGTGTGTGTGTGTGTGTGTGTGTGTGTGTGTGTGTGTGTGTGTGTGTGTGTGTGTGTGTGTGTGTGTGTGTGTGTGTTATCAGTGTGTGCATTGCAGAGGTACGTATTCAGACAGGATTTCTGGTGTTTAGGGTAGTTAATCCACCCAGAAAGAGGAGGATAATGTAGTTTGAGCCTCATTGTAAATGCAGCACACCACTGCTGCATTTAGAGACAGGAAATGTTGCTGCTGGTGTGCATTTTCACAATAACAACACACATCTTCATATTTCACGTGCTTTGCAAGCTGTCCTCAAAGATCTCTTCCTCTGACTTTTTGGAGTCAATAGAAGAACAACAAGGATTAATTTGACAGTTCGGGAGTACATTTATTCGCTTTCTCTCCGAGACTGATTAGAGAAGATCAATTCCAATCTTTCACTACTCTCGTCAGCATTCATAATTTATTTTTACAGTAATGTTATTACTGTTTCGCTCTGTCTTTGAGCTTTGTCAGAGGGATTTCTTGCACTTTGTGACAGATAATAAACTTTCTTGGGTCTTTAAATCTTGTTATGAAGCTGCTTCCAGCAGCTGGTTAGCTTAGTTTCTCATAAAGACTGGAAACAGATGGAAGTAAGTAGCTCTGCTCCATCCAAAAGGTAACATAATGGGGCAACCACCTTCAACAGATACTTATTAAGATGTTAGGCTGTATATTCTTTGCCTGATATGTGCAAATACATGTAAGTAGTTTGAAAATAAAAAATATTTGTAACTCTTGCCAAGAAAGTAAATATCTGAAAACGTGCAATACTTCCTTCAATATTAGCTGAGTTCAGAGAATAAACGCCACCAGAACAAAGTCAAAACAAGATGAGGTGACAGTCATGACCCTTTGAGCGACAGTTGATATCTGGGAGATTGAATTAATTTTTTAAAATCAAATATCACTTAAAACCAAAACTCTTTGCTTTATTCCACTCCTGCCGCTCTCTGGTACATTTGATATCGGAGTTGCTGTCCTACAATGAGACCAGACCTGAATCTATTTTTATAATGAGACATCCTAATCAAACAATTGAATTGGATTTAAAAAAAATAAATAAAATAGGAAGTTTGTCAGAATAAAGGCCCACAGTCTGTTTTTTTGTTTGTTTGTTTTGTTTTGTTTTAATGCTGCCCATGTCATTACGGAGCCGTAAACCAGCTGCTTTTCCCATTAGGGCATCAGCTCGAAGCCTCATTGCTCGGATCAGTGTTAGAGGATACGACGAGTTTGGGTTTTAGCACGAGACTGAATGAGACGCGGGGGGGGGGGGAGGAGGAGGAGGAGGAGGAGTGGTGTGTATGATTATGTGTGACGGCATGAGAGGCCGTGAAGCACCACTTTAAATTGCAGCGGTGGGTTCGCCGAGTGGCTGGAGAGCAGTGTGAGAGCTTGAGCTCGCGGCTGCGTAGGTGTTGGTGCTTTTTGTCAAGTGAAAAAAAAATGTTGTTTTGGCCACAAACACTCAACCGCAAACACGCGCTATTGTTTCTCAAGTGCTGCTTTTGTGTTTTATGAAACAGCCGTACAACGAGAAAGCCCACTCGCTGCTGCCGCTGTTGTTTCAGACTGATCGTTTTTGCTGCTGTGCGTCCAGGGCGGTGCGCGGACCGACGTTCTGCTCCCCGCGTGTGCGTCATTGCACTCTCAAATTGCACCGGGAGACTGCCACTGAAGTCCCGTTACATTCGCTTCAACTCAAATAACGAGGCCCCCCCCCTCCTCCACTGGTTGATGTAATTCTCCAAGTTGTCCTCTTTCTCTGGGGCTCGATGCTTCGCAGGTTAAATTACAATCTCCCCCCATTATTTTCCCATCATTCACGCTGTAAATCGAAATCGCTCTTTTTCTTTTCCAGCAGTTAGCTCCTATTAAATAACAGCCAACCTCGGCGGTAGTGATGAAGTAGTTGCCCGGTGAGACGTGTGTATTTATTAGCGCTGGACGAAGAAGAATGGCAGGAATAAATAGAGGGCAGGTTTGGAGCTGGGGCAGGGCGGAGCAGGGAGGGGAGGATGTTGTTGTAAGTGTTCTGGCTTTATCAGTGAGCCAGCAGAAACCCAACCAAAGCAGCAATAATGCGTCCAAAACGACTGCCCACTTTTATCTTTCCCCACAGATTAGGGCTGGAGTAAGTGACTGTGGTGTTATTAAGAGGTGGACTCCTCCACCCAGTTTGTACAGTCTGTGTGCATGGTTGTGATTGTGTGTGTGTGTGTGTGTGTGTGTGTGTGTGTGTGTGTGTGTGTGTGTGTGTGTGTGTGTGTGTGTGTGTGTGTGTGTGTGTGTGTGTGTGTGTGTGTGTGTGTGTGTGTGTGTTATTTGGGTGTGTTTGTCTGAGGAAGTCTCTCATTTCCTTCTCAGGCTTATCTGATATTTTTTTTGCAGAAAATCGTCCTTTCTTGTTGCCTTCAACTTGTGTTGACTCTAACGTGTGTTGGTGTGTATGTTTGTGTGCGTGTCGAAAACCAGCAAATACATGGCAGTATGTTAACCTAATGATACTTAAAACACAATTTGACAGTTTAATTAAGATTAATATTACATCTGTTAATGGAGCATTGGAAATCTATAACTTTGGACAAAACAGCTCCCATTATTTTCCTGATTTACATCATTGATTACAGCATTGTTTTTTAATTACATGTTTTTTTCAGTTCATGTTTCAGCTAGTTTATGATCCTGCGTGACACTTTGCAGTTTTGCACTCACAAAAAAACTGATTTCGATCCATCTTGTTGACAGTTTGATAGAAGCAGAGCAGTGAGAGAGGGGCGCTTTTTGTAATGATGGATCACCTGCTGTTACAGGGGGTCTGGAAGGTGAATGAATGGGATGAAATAGATGTTGTGACATCACTGACAGGGTGTGGTCAGAGATGTAACACCACAGGGTAAAAATAGTCAGCTGCTTCTAACAAATACAAGATTTCAAAAACTCAAAAAAGACAGACAGACAGGCAGATAGATAGATAGATAGATAGATAGATAGATAGATAGATAGATAGATAGATAGATAGATAGATAGATAGATAGATAGATAGATAGATAGATAGATAGATAGATAGATAGATAGATAGATAGATAGATAGATAGATAGATAGATAGATAGATAGATAGATAGATAGATAGATAGATAGATAGATAGATAGCCTTTATTATCCACAAGGGAAATTAATTTTGCTCTCTATACTTGCATATAAATGAACATTCGTTATTTTCAAGCCCTTGTAAAATGAGCGTATAACCCACCTAAAAACTCAAGATGAAGAGAATTACAAAAACAAAATATTTATATTTTCAAAATTGAAGTGTACGTGTCTTTTTGATCGTGGGTAAATCCTACATTTTTATCATTGGTCTTTTAAACTGACACCCCCAACTTGTTTGGCAAGGTATGACAACCCCAATGAAGACAACTCTCAGCACGTTGTCAGGGTTACTCTCACACATCTTAAAAAAAAAAAATTCAACCACGTAATGTCACATATTTGTGGTAAACTCAATTACAGTGTATAGTAACATGCACATAACATCACATAACGTTCCCATATCACCATTTTCCCACGACGTAGCTGGATGTGTGTTATTTATTATTCGGCTGCTGGGACTGTGAATGCACCGGCCCTCTGGCATCTTTTTTTCTGATGGTAAAATTACCTTTCCTTCACACTGGTAGTGATGACGTCTGATGAAGGACTGAGGGTGCTGTGGTGTAAGATTAATAAGAGAGTAATAACGACCATTAAATACCTCAATACCCAGTAAACCTACCACAAAAAATATCTACAGTTACTGTAATTTTCATTGGAATAAGGGTATAATGTATAATTTGAGATTCAAGTAGTTCACTTTAAATGAAGGGTCTCCAACCATTTATGCTCTGAGAGCTACTTTGACAAAAGGAAAGTGTAACTGTTACATTTATTCACATAGCTGAGCTCCACCAAACCAACTGAATATACCTATTTTATGTAAACAACAACAAATTGATACTCAACACACTCATACTCAAACAGTAGCTTGAACTCTACTGGTTGGAAACCCCTGCTTCAAACAAATGACTGTAGATTCATCCGTTGCTGTGCTTGTAGAAAGTCGGTATGAGCTGCTGCTGGATAGATTTGTACTGATCTGAATATACTGTAAGCGATCATCAACGGGCCATTCAAGTAAAGAAAAACAAAAAACAGAACTCATTGTTCTCAACTTTCAGGGCTGAAGGATATTTTGAAGTTCTGTGAGTAGTACCAAAATGTTCCTTTCATGAAAAGGACTGGGACTCCAGATAAGATACACGTCACGCTTCACATTAGTTTGAATCATTTTCGTTGCAATCTTCTGGTTCCCTGCTGGATCTTCTGCAACCTTTGACCTGCTTTAGCCAAGTGTGTTAACAATCCTCTCGGCTGCAAATTAAGCCCCGGAGGAAAAGTCTGTTGATTATTGATGAATGTCATCATGAGAGCAGACTGAGGAAATATGTCACCAGCGCTGCCTGATCAGGCGGGATAAATATTCAACAGGCTCCAAAACATGGAAAGTGCTTACGCTGCTGGGATTTCTGCAACACCTTTTTCCTTCTCCTCAGTTCTTGACAGTGACGGGTTTTTTTTTTCTGTCGCTTTGCTGCTGAATAATTCGATTACTGCGTCTCTGTGTCGCTTTCTGCTGCTGTTATGCCTCCTCGTCCCCCCCTTTTCCTCCTAGTGTAAAGCTGGATGAGCCAAACTGAGTTAAAAAAGGAAATAATTGTTCTGCGTTACAATGCAGCACAATATGGCAGCAGGCTCAACCCCCCCCTCCCGCCGTGCCATGTCAAGGGAAATGGCTTTAAAGCATTTCAAAAAGGGTTTTAACAGGATTATATGGGCTACAGTCAGAACTGTGCAAAGTGCAGATTCTTCTTTTTTTTTCTGAAATAAGTGAAAAGCTGCTCCGGTGAATTGTGGGGATAAAGCAACTCCCTTCCTCCCTAACGTATATGTATGTGTGAGCGTTTTACAAACTGTGTTTTGATAGTAAAGGAATGTCCTTGTCACCGAAGCATCTACTCAGGTGTTTCTATAAATTAGTGATCTTGCTTATATTATCATTGGGATTCAGTCTGTGCTTCGGGCTGACTTTATAGTTGCTGTGGCGTCAGCAGCTACATCCCGGGGGATCCACGCCGTGCAGCTACATTCATACACAACAAAACACTCCGATCCTGCATTTGTTCAGCCCAAAAAGCTGTTTTTTAATGAGTGTCTCAAGTCAATAAACCGTCAAATCATCCCTTAAATTTAAGGTTGAGTCTGTGACCTCTTCTCACTCCGTTACATAAAAGCTGCTTCAGTGAGCTGTGTGCGGAGGAAATTAAACATATTTCTCTGCCCACACTAATGTTCATTTTACTGTAAAATGGGTGACATGTAATTGGTTCATTTACAGCTGCCCGACCTGTCGGGGTAATCATGACTTGACTGAAATAACTTCAAACGGTTTACGTGGGTGTCGGGGTGAAGTCTGTAGTATGCCGTGTGTGTGTGTGTGTGTGTGTGTGTGTGTGTGTGTGTGTGTGTGTGTGTGTGTGTGTGTGTGTGTGTGTGTGTGTGTGTGTGTGTGTGTGTGTGTGTGTGGAAGGTGTGTCCTTGTAGTCTGTTCTTTGGGGCAAATGAAGGTGAATTTGCTTCTTTACAGAATTTGAAGAGGGAAAAGAGGACGATATCTTTTTAAAGATTTGAATACCATTATAAGATTAGTTATAACGTATTTTTGCATGTGATTCCTGGCCTGTCAGGAGATGATTCACATATATAAACTGTAACTGTACTGGCAGTGACAGTAGATTGAGCTTCACAAGGTCACAGTCCTTTTTCTGGGACCATGACTCAGCACTATTAGACCTGTAGCAAATACTGCCATTACTTCTAAATAAAATAACTAAGAAACTCATCGGTTTTAAAGGGGCAAGTAAATTAATTTAACTTTAAATAAACTTTATTTGCATTTTTACCATTTCTTGAATCCAGCTCAAGTTAATTAATCAAAGTACTATGAATTATTGCCCACTGTTTCTCCATCATTCTGTGTCTATTTGATTGTAAAAACAGGTGCTAAAAGGTCATCTCTGTGGTCATAAAATGTATTTTTGTATTTTGGTGAACCCTGAATAATCTCTACATGAAGGGTGAGCTGAAGGGACCGTCGTCTCCTCCTGTTAACAGTAATAATTTATCACAAAGATGAATCTGACTTGAACCAGATAACTACACAAACTATATTTCATGATTCTCCTCCTCGTTACGGAGAACATTTCATTGACCAAAGAAGCAAGAATGATAAAACGATATGTTAAGTTGCCAAAGTCTGAAGGAGTAATTTTTTCTGATATGAAGTGATTTTTCTTGGACCAACTGAAAAAACATCTGACAGATATATGAGCTCATCGGCACTTGATTTTGGAAGTTTCAAGAAACAAGAATGAATATATTCTTAAGGCAAAGAAAGGCACAACGATATGAGAAAAAAATGCTGTACTACAGTTAGGCTTGAACGTTTTCTTTATTTCTGCCTAAATATAATGTAAATTTAATATAAAACATTATTAGAGTTCCCCAATTAAACAAAGAAGACAAAAGTATTAAATTTGGTCATTTATTTATTGAGGAAAAGGATCCAATTTGACATATCTGTGAGTGGCAAAAGTATATGAACTTTTGCTCTCAGTTTCTAGTTTGACCTCTTTGTGCAGCAATAACTGCAACTAAATATTTCCGCTAACTGTTGATGAGTCCTGCACATCATCTCAGAGGAAATTTAGTCCAATACTCCAAACAGAGCAGCTTCAGCTCTGAGATGTTGGTGGGTTCTTTGACAAATCAGGACTTTGACTTGGTCATACACAAACTTTATTCCTCTTTAACCATTCTTTGGAGAACAACTTTGGGTTGTTTTCTGGCTGCATGACCTGCTTTCTCGAGAACTTCAGTTTTCAGATAGATGTCCTGACCTTTCCCTTTAGAATTCGCTGGAGTAATTCAGAATTCATTGTTCCTTTAATGATGGCGGGCCATCCCGGACCGCATGCAGCAAAACAAGCCCAGACCATGATACTACCACCACCATGCTTTACAGAGGGGAAAATATTCTAATGCTGGAACTAGACAGGCTGCAATGTTCTTATTGGAGATATGTTGTTTCCTCCTTGCAACTCTGACATGTACCCCATTGTGTTCAGTGTTATTCTGATAGTCAACTCATGAACATTAATGTTAGCCAATGTGAGAGAGGCTGTCATTCGGCCTTAAGTTACCCTGGGTTCCTTTGTAAGCTCGCTGACTATTCCACGCCTTGCTTCTGGAGTCATCTTTGTTGGTCGACCACTCCTAGGGAGGGTGTGCCCTTGAATTTCCTCAATTTGAACAAAATCTGTCTGATTGTGGATTTGTGGAGTCCAAACTTTTTAGAGAGGATTTTATAACTTTTTTCAGGGTGATAAACATCAACAACCCTTTTTTTGAGGTCCTCAGAAACCTCCTTCGTTCCAGCCGTGAATCACTTCTACAAATGTGTTGTGAGATCAGACTTTGATGGAGGTTCTTAGAAATAAAACAGGGCACCAACTCACACCTGATTATCATCTCATTGATTGAAAACACCTGACTCTAATTTCACCTTGAAATTAGCTGCTAATCCTGGAGCCTCATATACTTTTCTCTTCAATAAATAAAAGACCAAGTATAATATTTCTATCTAATTTGTTTATCTAGGTTCTCTTTATCCACTTTTAGGACTTGAGTGAAATTTTTAAGAGGTTTTAAGTCATATTTTTACAGAAATATAAGAAAGCACCACTGTACTTTTTGAAAAAAAAAAAAAAAATTACAGCCATATTTTTAACACAGCTGAGCTGTTTTGATGGACAGTTTTTGTTGCATACAGCTTCTTGTAATGTATACATGACAACGAGAGTGTGAGGAAGAAGTTCTCTGCTGGGAAGGTGGGTGAGGGAGGTCTGGTCTGAGTTTAAGAGACAGAATGTGTGTGTGTGTGTGTGTGTGTGTGTGTGTGTGTGTGTGTGTGTGTGTGTGTGTGTGTGTGTGTGTGTGTGTGTGTGTGTGTGTGTGTGTGTGTGTGTGTGTGTGTGTGTGTGTGTGGTCAGCCTCTAAATGCTGACATGGATGGTGTGAGTGCAGAAATGATGCTGTAGCACATTCCCTGGGCTCAGACGGTCTGTCTGCCGATCTGTATGCCGTCTGTTCGTGTGTTTGTGTGTGCTTGTGTGTCTGTGTTGTCTAGTCCCTCTGTCCCCACTTGGACACAAAAATGGGGAGAGTTCTCCTAAAGTAACCAAGTGTTTTTGGTACTTTCATCTTATGTGTTGAACTTAAAGTAAAATGATTGTTTACATTTAGGATTTCGGAGGTATTTAAAACATAGAACTCATCTATGTGTTTCTGGTAGGTCTGTCTTTGGCCTCCACACTGTTCAGAGTACGTTGAGCCAACGTTGTTAGAAATATACACCAATAATGTTCTCCCTCTCCCTACAGAATACCGAGGACCACTTGGCGTTCCTGATCACAGTTCCCACTGCCCTCTTCCTCTTCCTGTCCATTTTTATCCTTGTCTGCATTGAGTCCGTCTTCAAGCGGATGCTACGCCTCTTCTCTCTCCTTATATGGGCCTGTCTGGTCATCATGGGTTACCTGTTCATGTTCTCTGGAGGGATACTCAGCCCCTGGGATCAGGTAGATACATTTTTGTGTTTGTGTGTTTTCTGTGTGCATTTGAATTGGTAAACAAGTGTGTGTGTCTAATCGAACAATGGAATGCATCTACGAGTATGGGTATGATTACATATATGTGCACATGCACCTCTGAATCTGAACCATCTTTGGGAAAAAAATATTTAACTTTACCTGTTTTAGTTTGGCCCATGTCTGATCCTCTAACATGAAAGGGGTGGGGTTTGCGATCTATGCACCAACCAGCCAACAGATGGATATGTTTTGGCTGAACTTTTTGAGAGTCCTCACAATGACTATTTTGATATACAGTCTATGGTTGACAACCATCACTTTTTCAGCTGAAATGAAAACTTTCTCGAGGATATTTTATCACCTTTAAAAAGCTAGAAAAATGATTTGACTTGTAAATGCAGCTAACTCATTTTGAAGCAAGAACAGGAGCTCAAATCATTTTGGACCAGGTTTTAAACATGCAGAGATTTATTCAGTTCTATAATATGTGCTTATAAGTAATTTTCCACCTTGTACTTGAGTCATAGTCTTTTTTTTATGTAGGCTATCTTTATTTTTCTTTATTGAAATATTTTATTAAAAGTAAATTCGATTTCTACGAATCACTTATATCTATTTAATTTTTTGTTATGTCATCCTATTCTCAAAATTTAAAAGGGAAGACGGCATGCTGGGAAATACGAGGAGGTGCCCAAGAAAAACATATGCACTGGGTCCAATCACTATTTTGTCACGCTGCAGCACATTTGACTACTAAGAGAGCGAGTCAGAGAAAAACTGAGATTGATTCATCTTCTTTTATGCAAAAGTTGCCGACACATCACCACCATAAAACTCTGATCAGCCTGTTTGTGTCATAACATTAGAGAGTGAATGCAGCCAAAAAATAAGATCGATCTGCTGGTATCACAATTTAATATTTTCGATTGGATATTAAAGTCATAAGAAATGTACGCATGGTGCATACAGGATTACAGAAGAAGAATAAACCAACTGGTTCCTGTGCTCACAATACCCAGAAAAAAACACAGCAGCATTAAGGTGTGCTCCAGCGGTATATTCTACTTCCATAAAGTTGAATGACTCACAGGAGACAGATTTAAATACAGAATAGTTCAAATTAAAGCAGCAAAAGTTGAGTCATTCTGGTTTGTAGTCTAACTCCAAAAGCACTGGACCCTACAATATGCAATCCATAGCATGTTTTCATACAACTGCTCCTGGTAAAGGAGACTTTAAAACACACAATAATTCAGAGTAATCAAACCTAATAATTAGAGTCTGACTTTATATATGCATTTACGAGTGATTGCATACATGTGTGTTCTGTCCATCAGTTACGATGTGTCTTTGCATTGGCATACCTGGTCGTCTATGTGTGTGTATGAGCGCAGACTTAATTCCAGGTGTTAATGAGGCCTGATGAGAGCTGGAGGTGAGCAGATCAGCAGATCAGAGAGACATTCGTTTTCTGTGCCAGGCTCCTTCTCTCTCTCTCTCTCTCTCTCTCTCTCTCTCTCCGTTTTAGGAATCTTATTTTCTTATGCTAGCACCCTGTCTCCCCCTATTCATCAAATCTCATTTTTCTCTCCCTAGCTTCTCCACCTGCCTCCATCTCTCCTGTTAACACCCCGCAACCAACAACCCATCCACTCCCCCACCTCACCTCATCCCACCATGCCCAAATTTCTTTTCTTACCTTGTCTTTTACTCCTTTCCTCCCTCCTCTGGAGTGGAGGTATTTTTATCACCAGCCACCTGTGAGAGCGTAATCATTCTGCATTATTGATCACTCTATTCTGCTCCCATGACTCTTCCACTCACACATCTGTCTGTCTGTCTATCTCTGTCTGTCTGTCTGTCTGTGCCTCTGTTTTTCTGTCCTACTGCGCCTTCTAGTTAATGAAGATAGTAAATAGAAGAGAGAGAGAGAAAGAAGGAAAAGTTTGCAGGAGAGCAGAGATCCGGTGAAAAGAGAACAGTTGGAACTGCATCCCGCTCTCAGTGGGTCGGATTGATTGTGATTATGGAGAGAACAGCATGTCTGGTGGAGCACACAGACCTGATAACAGTGAAGGCCTGGAAAAAAAGAAAGAGTGAGCGAGCGAGCGAGAGAGAAGGTGAAAGGGAGGCTGAGGGAAACTGGTTCTCTCCTCTTCGTCCATTCACTTTTAACCCCTGGCACGCCACCCTGCTCACCTACACACACACACACACACACACACACACACACACACACACACACACACACACACACACACACACACACACACACACACACACACACACACACACACACACACACACACACAGAAATATATAGTACACATAGCAGCACATAGCATATTTGATTTCTCTGAAGGCTCTTTCCAGGAGACAGATTGAGTTTAGCGGTTATACCTGGTACCCCAGAATCAGGACGCTGTCACACTTACCTGGGTGTGAGTGTGTCTGTTAGGAAAATAATGTGGATTCTTGGATTAAAAAAAAAAAAAAAAAAATGCTTCCAAGCTGCTTTGGCTCATAAATGCTAAAGTGAGCAAAGAGCAAATTATTTTTGATGTGGAAATTCAAGCTAGCCCGTCAGAGTTCGCCGGCAGGTGAGCGTGTGCCGTTTTTGTCTGAAACACAAAGGAGACTTTTGAGCTCGGAACAAGAGAGAGAAAGAAAAGCAATCAAAGAAGCTGAAGTGAGATGATTGCTGCGGCTCCCTTCTTGGAGAGTTTCAGGGTGAATTAGGATTCAGGCTGGAGTGCATCTGGCTGCCTGCTTGGCTGACAGAAGCAGGTGACGCACCTGGAATTGCACTGCCACTCTCAATTCCCCCCACAGCCACCCAAACACACTGCACGTCACACACACACTCCAACTGCCCTATCTTCTGCCATATTTTTTTTTTTTTTGTTCAGAGTTCAGAGCCGGAGCTGAGGGTGAGAAGTTGAAGGTTATGGCAAAAATATACAAGACCTTCAATAGACCACATCTGCTGCGACGTCAGCATCTTTTCCCTTTGTTGGTTCCCTTAGCAACAGGAGGTCCAAGCCAACACAAAACACCTCTCTCTGTCTCGCTCTTCTCTGCGTTCAGGTCTTCTTTTAGAGGGAACTCGGTCAACCAAACAATCACTTATATCCAATGTTCTAGTCATGATTTTGCTTGGTAGAACACTGCATGTCAGTGATGGAAGTAACAGATATCTTTGTAATACATCACCAAGTAACCTGTCACTGCAAATTATGTCTACAGTGGGGATGTGAGTAGCATGTGGAGAACTCTAGTACTTCCTCAATGGGAGCTAAGCAGTGAGGAATGGAGGACAAAAAAAGGTGTTTAAATATCTTTAAAGTTGATATGTATAATAACATTAGAGACACATTGAGGTCTGAGATTGTCAGTCTGTTTCCAGGGAAGCTGTCACTCAGTCGATTCCTGTTTGCAGAATGTGAAAGACACAGGAAATAAACAGACAGGCAGGAAGATCAAAGTTCATCTGGTGTCGCAGTTGATACTGCGACCCGATCGTGCTTGGACACCACCATAACAGGAAGAGGTGGACTGACTGCATGGGAAGTGGACAGGGACGAGGCAGGGGGTTGAAGGCGCAAGGTATCACTGAGCAACACAAAAGGAAACACACATCAATGCGCATGCACAACACACAGGAACACACACAGTGAGAAGTCCAAAGTGAGAGGAAATGGGCGGTCAGAGTACAAAGCTTTGATGAAAACATGGAATAAGAGAGAACTTGTTTCAGTAAACAAGTCGGAAACTTGGTGTAAATATTTTCCACTGTAAACAATGAGCATCTTATTCCCATATGCTTCCTCACAGAAGCAATCATTTTAACGTACTTCAGTATGCAACAAAAACAAACCCATTAAAGCACATATGATATGATGTTGGATATGGAAGCAGGGTCTTCAGTGCTTTTGTCGCAATCTCAGGATATTCCGCCTTGACTTTAATCCAGAACGTAGGGAGATTTGAAGTTGTCTCAAACATACTTTTAAGGCCAACGTCATTTGTGATCTCCAGCAGTTGATCTTCTTCTACCACGGACAAAGTCGATTCGCCTGGCTTGTTCACAAATGGGTCGCAGATCCATTCTTTCCCAGTTCAGGGGTCTTTTGTGGTTGGGAAATAATGCTCAAACCCCCTTGAAAGCTGAGATAAGTGATCGTGCACCAGTTGGGAGAATGAAGTCCCAGGCTCAGTCTCTTCCAAAACCCCTGCTAGTGTTTGAAACATGTCAAAAATCCCAATGTTCACTCGCCATCCCCATAATTCCAGGTTGGCTTTGAATGCAGCCACTTTATCTGCCGATTTGAATAAAGTTGTTGTTCTCCCCTGAAGTGACAGATTGAGTTCGTTGAGCGGGTTGAATATGTCACACAAGTAAGCAAGTTTTGAGACCCATTCTGTGCTACTGAAATGTGCTGCCAGTGGTGACTGTTTTTCTAAAATAAATCTCTGGAGCTCAAAAACTCTGGCCAGCGATCTACCTTTAGAAAGCCATCTCCCTTGACGATTGTGCTCTGCGTCCATCTCCTCACAGAGCTGCTCGAACAGACGCGAGTTAAGGCCATGTACTTTGATGTGGTTAATAACTTTAATCACATCATGCAAAACGGTGTTAAGTTCAGGTGACATTTTTCGGCCAGCATTTCTCTATGGATGACAGTGTGTAGACTCACATTCAGAAGCGACCTCCTTTACCCGAGTAGTGAAACCAGAGAGACGTCCAGTTATGGCAGCCGCTCAGTCCGTGCATACACCGACACAAAACACCCGGCACCAAAATCATCCACGGCCCGGTACTGGTCCACGGCCCGGTGGTTGGGGACCCCTGCACTAGAGGATACTGACGTGTAAAAAGTACACATCTGACCAGGGGTCATTCCCCGAGGTGCAAAGAGTGATAAACTCTGCATTCAGAGGAGGTCGGATGGAGGCCGGTGTTCGAGTCTGTGAGAAAGCAAAAGTAAACATGGATTTCTGTAAAATATTGTAATTAATTAACGTACATAACACAACTTAAGTAATATACGTTAATTAACTTATGTGATGTACATAACATTACCCTTACCAAAAAAACACGAGTTTCCCCGTGTTTTCCACATGGGACACATGATCACATGTATGACCCATGTTTACCTCATGTTGCAACATACGATAACATGGGGAAAATATGTGGAAAAGTTTCAACATGAGAATCTACTTGGACTTCACAATTTACACTATGAAAATGCTCCAAAACCACGTTTCCCATGGGCAAAATACACATTTAACATGTATGTGGTCACATGATTTTTTTGCACGTGAAATTCACATGTTTTTCCTATAAGGGTGCTTACTTTAAATTGCTTATTTCAACCCAGACAATGATCTTTTCCTCACCCTAACCATGTGTTTTTTGCTGCCTAAACCTAAGGCACCTTAATGTTCATGCCTCAGGGAGGCAAAACCTGACACTGATACGTTATTCTGCAGTGAACTGACGGGTGTTTTACACGCCTTGGCAGGCTGTCTGATGTTCTGTATTCTTCTTGTCTTTAACACAGGATTTTTTATAAAAGTAAGAGAGCAGATGTCTCCTCTCTAATCATTTATCAGAGGATCAGCAGTTGGATCTTTTTGTGATGAAGAGCTGGCAGTCACTCAGCTGTGCTCTGTATTTAGACAAACAGCATGCAGACAAAGAGGGGAGACACAGAGTATAAATCTCTGGTGGGATTTATTCACATGCATGTCTGCAATCTATAATTGGAAACTACTGTTGTCATTTTTGGCATTACCACTAAATTATGCCCGCAGCTCCGTAAATTAAACAAACATCTGATGCCAGTTTTTGCCTGCATATTTCTCTCAAACAGCAGCTGAATGCTCTCTTATTACAAAAATGTATAGATCTAGGAAAAGGTGCAAAGTAATATATTGATATAGATATGTATCAGAAAATATTAAGCAACATTAAAAGCTTTGAAATAGATCTGGTTTATTTTCAACAAATTTGCACCTTCACCTGTTAACATCTTCTCGTTTCCAGGTGTCTTTCTTCCTGTTCATCGTGTTTGTCGTCTACACCATGCTACCATTCTCCATGAGAGGGGCCATTATCGCCAGCGGCATCACCTGCTTCTCTCACACCGTCACCCTGAGTGTCTGTCTGACCTCCACCGTCACAGAGCTGGAGCCTCTTGTCTGGCAGGTAAGACAGATATTTGTCCGGCCTCGAACCTTTGAACACACAGGTCAACCAGTGTTAAAAGTCTACATTTTACACGGCTCTGTTTTGGTCCTCTGAACGCCTGATCGCTCCATTGTGCTATTAGCTGCAGCACAGGGGTTAGTTTATCACGATGAAATCGGTGCTCAATGCTGACATGCTCAATTAAAAAAACCATGTGGTACAACATTTTAATAAGGTTTAGGCTGTGTTATTTTGACACCGCACATTCAGCAGGGCCTCGAGAGTCAAATGAACTGCGTTTTAATGTGCTCAGTGACCAGCTCTTAAAAAATGAATGGGACTCTTCATACAAAAACACAAAGAAAGTCTCACCGTAGACTCATACAATAGAAATAAAATCTGTACATGGCAATAAAAATAGAGAAAGATGCCAGATAACACATGAAGTTAAGCAGAATTGATTTGGCATTATGAACATTTTTGAGGCACAAAGATACACACACTGAGTATTTCTAATCAACCGTCAATGTCAACACACTGATAACGCTCCAATCACAATAGTCTCCCTCTCTCACAAACACACACATGCACACGCACACGCACACGCACACGCACACGCACACACACACACACACACACACACACACACACACACACACACACACACACACACACACACACACACACACACACACACATTCACAGTGGAAAAGTACACCAACAATAAAACATGCTCAAAGACGCTTATTGCCCTTGGATACAGCACCAAAGACAACCTATTGATATGCAAGTCCACATTTTAAAAAGCTTGAGGTTGACACAGTGCTGGAAAGTGCTGTGGAAGTGTGTGCTCTCGCCTGGTTTTACGAGGTGATAATATAGCCTTATTGGAGGATTGTATGGAGGGAAAATTACAGGTGCAATCACATCTAGAACATGCGTCACCTCCCGACCCTCTTTAACATCTCATTCTTTGCATGTGTGTGTGTGTGTGTGTGTTTGTGTGTGTGTTGTATGTGGCATGTGGCAGATCTTAGCCAATGTGATCATCTTTACCTGTGGTAACCTGGCCGGAGCGTATCACAAGCACCTGATGGACCTGGCGCTCAAACAGACCTATCAAGACACCTGCAACTGCATCAAGTCACCCATCAAACTGGAGTTTGAGAAGCATCAACAGGTAAAAAACAATTAGTCCATAGGGAAATGTTCACAGCTCTGTTTAGCAACTGCTGTTTGGACTTCCCTAAGTTTGTGATGTCACAAACTAATACTAATGTCGTGTAGTCCGCCCTCAGCTCTGCCCACTCTCGTTTAGTTTTTTTTGTGGAGGAAAACAACAAGCGGTTATTATTCCGTCGCAGAGATAGCAATCAACATGACTGAAGAAAACCTGTGGTCGGTCTCGGGAAAAGAGTCAGCCAACCAGAAGAGAAAGTCTTTGATAGCAATACGCCTTAAAGACACCGACACAAAAGAGAGAGAGAGAGAGAGAGAAACTTAAGAGAGGGAATGTAAAACTATAATGAGATGTTTTTTCAGTACTTAAAACCACAAAAAATTATCAAGACTGCAAAGTAAAAGTTTAAAATGTGGGACCTTTTAACATCACTTCCTTTCACCAGATCGTTCAGGATTCACATGCATGAATTTAAAAGATGCTTTTAGGCTTTTACTGTGTATTGAGTTGTTTCAGTACAAAATACAATTCTGAAGTTCACAAATAACAATCCGGGACCTTGTCTCGGTGTGCCCAGTAAACCTTTTCCATTTGGTAGCGATCAGCTCGTCCATCTAGTGCTTTGGCCCAGACAAATATCTCACTTCCATTAGATTGGTTGCTGTCAAATCTTAATCCGTAATCCCCGAACCAAGATTGAATGGTTTGCTTTTAAATGCAGTACAGGAGTGACTAATTCCTCTGGAAGAACTGGTCGCTAACACAATCAACTAAAATGGTGAACATGGTAAACATTGTTCCCCTGAAACGTCAAGGTATTAGCACGAACATGAACAACCTCGTTTTAAGGTATTCACGACATCGGACTGAATTCTTTTTTTAAAGCTCAGAGTTCACGAGTTACGTCATGTTTGCTGATGTTTTCAGAAGTGACCTTAGAAGTTCATTTTCCTTTGGACGTTAAATCTAGTCGCAGAGAATTTATTAACATCTGAGGAAAATGAGTACAATCCCAAGGGCCTTTACTCCTCCCTCTGTCATTACACCTTCGCATTTCCTGCGTTACATTACCCGCCTGCTACCTTGCTAAGTTGTTAGCCTCGATGGCCTGGAGTCATCGTCCATATTGTATTCTTACGAGCGAACTACTTGAACGCCAAGCAAAGCGTGCACCTGACTTCCCAACCACGAGCTCACAAGTTCCATTTGTAGGCAGCATCTGTGAATGTGTGAATAATGCTGACCTCAGCAGTTGGCTCAGAGCACAGCTGTACAGTCTCGCAGAGCTGCTGGCCTGGCTGCAGCCTCTTCTTGTTATTCTCATCTCTCTCAGTCACACGTACTCGATAAAGCACCCAGATGCAATTCAAACTTATTTAGTTTTATTTCCAAAATATTGCACTTCTCAGTTTTGTCAGGGAATAAGGACTTGGTAAGTCAGTCATGTCTAAAGTGGCATTATGCAGTGACATTTGCTTGACATTCACATCTTCGCCCTGACATCAGCCATTCTTTCCAACCGGGTAAATGACACATAAAATGACACATTAATAACTGGTGGTATACTCAGCAGGAATTAATTATGCTTTATTTTTTATTGTAAAATCTGGAGTCGGTTATTTCATTACTTCAATTAGTGTATCATTTTTAATGCATTAAGTTTTTTATTTTTATTTATTCATCTTTTTATAACCTGTTTAAAGTATATTGGTTGATTTAACTTTTACACGTTAACTGACTTATGTTTCTCTGCACCGCCACTATTATGTGTGTGTGTGTGTGTGTGTGTGTGTGTGTGTGTGTGTGTGTGTGGTGTTTTTTCTATTATGTGAGGATGCACACAAATAGCACTGCATAACTAAACAGTACCAAATCTCATTCCACAGCTGAATACAGATCACTGTAGTTCGCTAATCAAACACACGATTGATAACACTCCATCTCTGCA
Source organism: Brachyistius frenatus (assembly GCF_029030835.1). Classification (NCBI taxonomy): domain Eukaryota; kingdom Metazoa; phylum Chordata; class Actinopteri; family Embiotocidae; genus Brachyistius; species Brachyistius frenatus. The sequence continues at coordinate 2,843,095 of NW_027210645.1, forward strand.
GGCTATTATGTTCCCTGCATGCTCACAGTCATGTTGCTCCAGCGCTGAATAAGTAAATAAGAGCGGGCGGTGTGGGTTTCTATTTTTAGTGCACCCCACCCCAGACCATCTCTACTTAATTTGCTGCTGTGTTTTAGGAAATGAGCCTGTGGTGTGTGAACAATGTAATGACCCTCTCTGCTGTGAGCCGCATTTATGAGTCACACCCCCTCAGGCAGCTATTCATTCTCTCTATCATGCACACACACACACACACACACACACACCCACACGCATGCCCACGCGCTCGCGCATGCACACCAAAAATCACCCGAAAACAACCCTCCAGCCGACGTGCATGGTGCTAAATTAAAACAGAAACTTATGTGGTTGCACAACAGCTGCGGGTGATGCATCTCTGGTTATTCATTTTTCTTATAACTACACAATAGCATGACATTTCCAGTGCATCTGGAGTGAAACTCAACCATAAATAATTTGTTGACTTTCTAAAACTTCACCAGCGAACATCAAACTCTGTCAGTATCTCAGAGTTAAACAACAAGAACTTCTTTCTGCAGTCAGTGTAGCCTAGAAAACTCGTGCAGAAAGAAGAGGAAGATGTAGTGAAGAGACTCGTCAGTGTGTTAAATCAGCCTGGACATTTTACTTTTCGAGTATGGGACACAGAAGCTGCTCATCTTCTTCACTGAGTTTTGTATCCATTTGCCACCTTTGACTGAAAGCAGCTCGTCTGCCTCTGGTGGGGGCTAAAAGGCATTTTGGGAAATGAAACTGATTTTACACTGGAGTAGAAATCAGTGAGGCAGGTTAAATAAACCACTAAACTGAAATTACACCTCACTACGAGGATAGGAATCAAAACATTCCCTTTAATTTTCACCTCAGTCACATGATAATAACTTAAAATCCAAGTGTGCACTCAGGGGCAGTCTAAAAATATACAGAACTCGCTCCATTTCTTTCACTGCATAGTTGAAAGTCGTCCTCGATTGCTCTCCTGTGCTCGACTTTGCCTTCCTGTGCTCGGCGCTGAAAAATGAACCGCAATGAATCATCATTAAGGGGGTGTAAAAATATAAACGTATTTAGGTGGTTAAATATTAGCTGTGACAACAGAACCGAATAGAATAGAATCTGGCCATGTACTTTACAAATATAAGCTGTTAAACTGTATATTTCAGTGTACAAATCCTGAAAATTTGTTTTAACGTCAATAATATTTCTATACTGGAAGAGGGATTTTTTTTTTTTTACCTTTTTTATGCAATAGTCACAGCGTTATGTTTTCAGTTTGTCCGTCCGTTCGTCCCGTTCTCGTGAACGCGATATCTGATGAACGCCTGAAGGGAATTTGGTCAAACTTGGCAAAAACATTCACTTCATACCAGGGATGAACTGATTAGAGGTAATTTGTCACAAATAAAACTCAGATTCAGATTTTGGAGGTCAAAGGTCAACATTACTGTGGAGTTCAATATCTATATGGGTTTGGACAGATATACATGCAAACTTAAACTTGAGTGGTTTGTGGAGGCATACCATCGCTAGGCAGTCACTCTAGTCTTACTGGAAACACATTCACTCAGAAAGCCTCAAAGTCTCTTTATGAACTTACTCGTGTTATTCACTGTTGCCATGTAAATCTAATTATTGCCTTCTTTGCCTGGTTTTCATCCCTACTTTCCCCTCTCCTTGTCCCCAGGAGCGTCTACTCTTATCCTTACTGCCTGCCCATATAGCCAGAGTGATGAAAGCTGAGATCATCCAGAGGCTGCAGGGACCAAACTTTGGTCGAACTGAGAGCACCAACAACTTCCACAACCTCTACGTGCAGCGGCACACCAATGTCAGGTGAGGTTCCCTCTCCTTTATCTGTGCCTCCACATAAAGGTTATCATTTTCTGCTCTCATCTCAGCACTTGATTGCTCCTATGCCATCCTGTCCTCCTCTTCATCACCTCTCGCCCTTCGTCATCTTTTGTCCTCCCCTCTCTACCTGCTCTTACGTGGATAACTACCATACACTCTGTGCTCCTCTCATCCTAATTCATGTTCCTTTATTTCGTCGCCTCCTCTCCTGTCCTTCCCCACCATCTCCTCTACATCCCATCTTCTTGGTCCTTCTCATTGCCATGGCCAAATTCAATTCGGAGTTAATCCACCTCCATATTACTCTGAGGTCGTCTGTTCTCGATGATGTCCCCGTGTACACTGAGGGGGTTCATAGAAACAGAGCCACGTACACAAATCCAGGCTTACAACAAGAACCATCGAATGTCCTCTAAGAACGCGATTTCTGTTACGCTGCAGCTTCAGTGTCACTGTCTCATTAAAGCAGGCCTCAGGTGTGTGTGTCGGACATGCGTGTGTCCTCATGTTGATCAGCCTATTAACAGGGCAATCTTTATAGAACAAAGAACAGACACCCAAAGACAGGTGGCAATGTGGGTTTTGCTGTAATCCGCCCACACGACATCCACTGCCTCCACTATCAATCCTCCAGCTGTCATAATTGGTGTTGCGATGTTATAATTCTTTGTCTTTGGGAAATGGTCGTATGCTTGCAGAAGCTTTGCAGACTTGTCACAGTTGTTGGAGAAGGAAACATTTTAAGGCATTCAGCTAAAACAAAGCTCTATGTTTTGGGATGGGGATTGTTTTTGTTTTCTTTTTTGTTTCTTTTTCATGCAAAATAAGCGGAACATTTCAAATTTTATCGCAGTCAAGAGTGTAATTAAGTGCTGGGAGCTAAACAGGTACAGTCTAATACAACAGAATCAAAATAAAGCCTACCTTAATGCAGGTCATAAGGTTCAATTATTGATGATCTGTTTCATCACCTGCTGGTTATTTTGGTGGCTGAAGTTTGTGCAGTTGTGTAGCCGTGTTGCATTATACTGAGAGGTGTTTCTATTATTTGCTCTACTCTCATTTCAATAAGAAGACATCGTTAGTAGTGATTAACAATTTAGGGAAGTTTGAGTAATAAAGACGAACAGACTCTGACGATGAGAGGCCACTTCATAGAGCGATGTCCCAAATGGATATAGGAGGTAGGACAGGACCACACGGAGCCCAGAGGCTGGAGGTGGTGGAGCAAAGTACGCAGATTTCAAATTTGTATCTCTAGACACTTAACACCCAACAATTCAACAAATTCCCACATGAACAAAAGCAGGAAGGAAATACACCCTTTTAACTAGAAGAAGACCGGGAGTGGGAGGTCATCTGCCTCGACCTGTTGGGGCGAGGGAAGAGCAGAGATGACTGATGGAAACTTCAGCTGAGGCTCCCAAGAAAAGTAGACGGATGAGGTGGTGATGAGGAGGAGGAGGCAAAATGAGAAAATTACAATGATATTTAAAGAACAGGACGAGAAACTGATTGGCTCAACAACAATAACAAAAAACACAGGCAGAAAGATCATTGGTCAAGAATCCTGACGACAAGATTATGAATTAGTGATTTGACAGCGTGGGAAAGCTGAAGTGACGAAGAAAATAGAGCAGCCGTAGAAGCTCACTAACAGAGGAATGAAGAAGAAACATGATGGAACAGATCTTCCTTATTTAACATGTATAATCTTCATTAATATACAGTACTGTGTAAAAGTTTTCAGTTCTAAAGGTAATGTGAGGATGCGTTCAAAAATAATACCATGAATAGGTTTTATTAATACTTAGTGTGAACACACTTTGCCATTAAAACAGCCACAGCTCTCCTGAGCAATCAGGTTCCTTCCTGACGGTATTGTCTGATGAATATAAATCTTCTGAAGTGGGGGCAAACAAAATGCCCCAAAAAACCTGTCAGTAGGATGCAACATATTTCAACAGGACAAGAAACTACAACCTCAAACCATTAAGCTGAATCAACCAAACAGGTTGTAGAGTAGCGTTGTATGAGATGTGTACGTAATAAACTGGCAGCTCAGTGTATAAAGGAGAAGAAGTGCCAGAGTGATGGGATAATTTAGTTACACTCTGAACATATAGAAACCAGCACAGCACCACAGTATGTATTGTATTAGTTCATTTGTATTTCGGTGTGTAGAGGCCTTCATCTTTCTTCTGTTGCCCTGAACATTTAATAGTCACCACCAGTGAAGTGCCATTTAGCAATTTAATGGGTTTATGGAGAACCACACTGGACGACTTAAAGTAGTCACATCAACTGCAGCAAACATGTTACTCTGAGTGGTTCTGCTCTTTTTAGCAATAGTAATAGTGTTATTTGTTATTTCTCCTCACGTCCTGCAGCATCCTCTATGCAGACATTGTGGGCTTCACCCGGCTGGCCAGTGACTGCTCTCCTGGTGAACTCGTGCACATGCTGAACGAACTTTTCGGCAAATTTGACCAGATTGCAAAGGTAACTGTGTGTGTGTGTGTGTGTGTGTGTGTGTGTGTGTGTGTGTGTGTGTGTGTGTGTGTGTGTGTGTGTGTGTGTGTGTAGGATGAAAACTAAAACTATCATAAAAGAAATGGTTGAAAGAGGAGAAAAGAAAAGGATCACATGCCATAAAATAAACTGTCTAAGGATGTTCGTTCAGGAAAAATATTAGATTTTTCAAAAGTCCGATAAGCAATGCTCTTGCTGTGGTCATGTAATGGATTCTAATATACTGTGCTGTGTGATGTTTTACCGTGCCCATGCTGTAGCTGAATAAGGCAAATAGTACGGGGAATAGTTTCCATTATAAAGTGCTCTAATACTACCTCCACAAAATGCAGCTTCAAACAGAATACAAAATTTAGAGCAAAGATTTTGCAATTTGAACTACCTTAAACTAATCCCTTATTTTCAGTAAGAGCCCGACCGAGGCTGGAATTCTTGGCCAAAACCCATATGAGGGAGGAAAAAAAATATTCTGATATGGATGTACTGACTGCTATTCTTTACTTGTAGTGTATTTATAAATAATTATTTTGCAATAATCCCTCCAATGTCATTTTGACACTTGTGGCAAATATATGTAACGGAAGCAGGGTACAGGAGGACATTTTAATCAATCGATTGGATTTAATGGAGAAATAATGGATGTTTATGACATAAAAATGTTCATCTTGGTTCACGTCTTGCAGCTAATGTCATCAAGGCAAGGTCATCAATTCTCTTAATTTGAATCGGTTCGTTATAAAACAAGCGAGATGCGAGACCAAGCTGTCTTGTGTTGTCAATCAGATGAAACGCGTCCCTCAAAATAATTTGTTTCTGTGTCCTGCGGCCTCGGTCGGCCTTCCTGCCGTACCTTCCCCGAGCGCTGTGTGCGTGTGTGGGCTGGTCAGAGTGTATCTCACGGTCTCGTGGGTGCTCAGCTACACGGGCCTGAACAGTTGAGTCAGGCTCTCTCGGCTTTGTGTCCAGCAGCTCTGTCTTTCTGTCTGACGAAGCTGCCGTTATATAAACCCAGTCCAATGATGAGATGTTACACATCCCACATGTGGAATGGAGAGTGTTATGTGTGTGGGCGAATGATTTTGGGCCTGATGGATGTAACTCTCTTGTGTGCATGAGGGTTTGCTGGAGGTGAGGAGGAAATAAAATAGTCAGCAAAGGTAATGATGATTTTGGGCAGATTATGGTTCGAAAAGTTTAATGATGGATGTTCTTTACTTCCTTCTCTTTCTGTCTCTCTTTAAGGAAAACGAGTGTATGCGAATCAAGATCCTGGGAGACTGTTATTACTGTGTGTCTGGTCTGCCCGAGTCGCTGCCGAATCACGCCAGGAACTGCGTGAAGATGGGCCTGGATATGTGTGAGGCCATCAAGTAAAATACCAGATCTCTCCCTCTCTTTCACCCTCTTTCTTTCTCTCTCCCTCTCACACACACACACACACACACACACACGCACACCAACAGAAACACAAATACAAACACAAACAAATAAATGCCTGTCAAAACAGATTGAGCAGAAGGAATGCCAGACTTAATTCCAGCTCTGTTTGAACTCCAGAGTAAACACAGTGTGAGTGCAATATGATAAGCCTCCCGACTGAACAAATTCAAACAAATTAAAAAAAAAAAGAATCTCTTTTCGGCTCGTCCCCTCCCTCTTCTGCTCTCTGTCTGTGTCTTTCACTCATGCATGAAAACACACATTAGTTTTATAGACCAAGCGCTGACCTTTAATCACAGTGCGATTAAAGGTGCCGTACGGTGTCGTCCACCTGTGGCGTGATGAAGCCCAGTGTGGATCTCACTGCTGTTTTAGGGGAATATCTAACCAGGGAGAATTCAATTGTGGAGGAAAAAAGAAAAAAAACAATTACCCCCGGCACAAAAGGGCACCAGGTGTCTTTGATAGTTTCAGACCGACACAGTTGGCATTTTCCCATCCAATGCCCAATTTATTCAAATGGCAGATGTACTTGCGCCCATATGTGCCCAAATGAGGTGTGGTCAGGCACGTTGTTGGTCCATTCCTACTTCGAGGGAGCGAGAAGTGATTGACGCACAAAAACCTGGTCTTAAGTCAATGTTGCAGTATTTTACTGTTATTTGAAGGGCATATTATTAAGGTAGTAATACATAGGTGGGTAGACAACATGTGTTGTTACTCACAAAGGGACATGCAGCAGCACACAAACATGCAAAACATTAAAAATCAATTGATTACTATGTAATAGAATATTATTGGGTGTATCAGTCTGCTCAGTTTGAGCTCGGCAGATCTGTTTCCACTGCAGAGAAGAGATCTTTTATGCTACCTGGCAAATCAGAGGTTCTAATAGTAATCCACCAAGGTGCAAGTGCACCCGGCTTTTGGAGGAAATACCGGAGGTTCCTCTGATTGGTTAATTTCATGTTACACCCGAAATACATCTGTGATTTATTAAGACACCTACGCTGTGTTCTTATTGTCCACTCGCCCAATATATATCACACTACATAGTGGACGAGTGGCCAATCAGAGTGGATTTTGTTCACTATGTAGGAAACTAAGTTATTGGACGAGTGGACAATTCGAAAGCTGCATTAGTACCACACCTTTGAATCATGCACCTTACTTTGTGCTGAGATTATCCATGGTTGAACTAGTGAAAGTGGATTTGGACTCGCCCTCAATGCACCCGCAGCATGTGCTTTAGAGTCTTAGATAGTTAAATTACAGTCAACTGAGGTTTTTTTTTTTTTTTATCTTTACAAATGTTGATAGGTGTGTTTTTCATCCTTTGATAAAGTTAGACGAGCCCTTTCCTCCTGCTTTCAGTCTTCATGCTAAGCTAGGCTAACCCCGTCCTAACTCCAGCTCTCTGCCCAACTTTGATATTAATATTAACCGTCTCATCTCACCTTCAAAAAGAAAGCCAATGAGCACCTTTAAAGACTCCTCCGTCTGCTCTGCACTCTTCACAGGAAGGTCCGAGATGCCACCGGCGTCGACATCAACATGCGCGTCGGCGTTCATTCTGGAAACGTCCTCTGTGGCGTGATCGGCCTCCGGAAGTGGCAGTATGATGTGTGGTCACATGACGTGACGCTAGCCAATCACATGGAGGCGGGAGGCGTGCCGGGGTAAGATATGAATACTTCAAACACTGTTTCAGTAGAGCTGCCTGCTGCTGCAGCGCTACTTTGGAAATCTTGTGGTTAGCTCACAGTGCATCTTCCATTACCAAGATAATTTACATCAGGAAATGCACACATTTACAGAGAGAACATGCCTTCCCTAATTCTACCTGTTGTAAACATTTTAGTCAATTACAGCAGCCTCATGTCCGAGCAGCTCTACATTTATTATGTGGCCATTAGGTCTGCCACTCCATCAGTGTAACAAGCTCGGGGAAATTGGGCTGGTGTGTGTGTGTGTGTGTGTGTGTGTGTGTGTGTGTGTGTGTGTGTGTGTGTGTGTGTGTGTGTGTGTGTGTGTGTGTGTGTGTGTGTGTGTGTGTGTGTGTGTGTGCGTGCGCGCTGAAAATAAGCTCTCCAGTGCCGTAATGCCGTCTCACTGGGTTGCTAACGGTTTGTCTCCCATTATACCTGCTAAAAGGTATCTGAAAAAAAAAACCCCCCACATATTTCCATCTCCTTCCATCTCTGTTTGGGTGTAACAAAAAAAAGCTGAAAGGGGAGAATTGCAGGTTAGTGTAGTTATACAGCTGGAAAAGTAAACAATATGTTTGATAGAGCTGTCGGAGACGCAAGCTCTTCACCTCTCATCGTCTGTCCACTCAGGAGGGTCCACATCTCCTCAGTGACGCTGGAGCATTTGAAAGGCTCTTACAAGGTGGAGCCCGGAGACGGACAGAGCAGAGACTCCTACCTGAAAGAACACGGCGTGGTCACCTACCTGGTCATCAACCCCAAGGTCAGATACCAGCACTGACATCTTTTTAGACATGCTCAGAAGAACTCAGAAAACACTGTTGAAGAAGTAGAGAAAGAGCGGGTGTAGACTTAGTGGATAATTAGGATTTCTTAGAAAACAGTAGATGACATCACTGTTTTATTTGTTTTGCTGTTAGTTTCATACAAAATGTGTCAGTTTTTTGTGAAAATATAGTGACGATATCTTTATATATATATATATATATATATTTATCATGGTCTTATATCACTAGTTGTACATATGAGGTTGGTTGGGGGAAAAGACATTGTGATACATTTTGAGAGGCGCGATGCAGCACCGAGGACAAACAATATAACAGGAACATCTGTCTGTATAATGCACAGCAGGGTAATGTCGTGTTTTTACAAAAAGTAGCTCAGAAGGTAATTTTTTGTTGTGTAAAAAAACAACAGTTTATGGCGTTTCTATGGTGATAATGTGCTGCTGTTATTTTGTCCAGCTTTTAATTAAAAGCATCCCCATCATTTTACACACATTACTATTGCTGTCCAAAAGAAAACTATGGACATTTGATCATTTTGATCTTGTCAGAGAAGCTGGAGGCTCCTGAAGTGTTCCTTCACAGGTTCAGAAATTCACCCAAATTCTTAAAGTATAATTAAAGTAGCGGTGTGTAAGATTTAGAGGCGTCAGGCAGTGAGGTTGTAAACTGCAACCAACTCAACACCCCTCGCCTCACGCTCCTCTTTAGGGCCCTCTCTGGGCCGAGTGTTTGGTTTGTCCCTTCAGGGCTACTGTAGAAACATGACAGTGCAACATGGCGCGCTCTGTAGATATGAAGGGTTCATTCTTAAGGAACAAAAACAACAACTATTGTTACTTTTAGATGATTTTACACGAATAAAAACTGAAGTAATAACTTTGTATTGATTTTTGACAATAGATCACCCTAAATCCTGCACACTGAACATTTAACAAGACTAAGACAGCCATGCTAGTGGTAAAGATGATTATGGTGATGTTTAGCAGGAGTAATGTTTCCCATGTTTGCATCTTGGTTTAATATTTGATAATAATCGGTAAACACGGATGAGGCGGATGGGATTGTCATTGGTCTTGTACATATTTTGTCATTTCAGTCTGGACCAAAATAAAATAGTTTGTCATTTTGGAGACACATTGTTGATATTTTACTCGCTCTAGATTACGCGGTGTTTTGTGTAGTCTATCGCATGACCCAGTGTGAATATTCACAGAGTAATTTGAAGTCTGTTTGCAGCAGCAACGTGTCCTCACAGTATATGTGTGTTCTTTTAGTCATGGCTTTGTAGGTTTTTGTGATTTGGTATCAGATTTAATGAGGGTCTGTTTTCAACATCACTGCCTCACAAACATGTGGATACACTGGTCAGTGTTACACACACGTAAAAATACATCATCACCTCTTCATCCTGCCAAGAGCACAGTGAGTAGCTGAAGTACAGGAAAATAACATCACGTACCAATGAAAATATGTCATCAAATGAACAACATTTCAGCAGGTGGATTTGTTTGAGGCTCTGTGAGAGGACGAAGACACTGTGCTGCTCCTCGTCTCAAACCAGGACATAAACAGGCTGATTAATAACATTTAAGGGTTCCGCCTCTTCTCCAAACTCTACTGAGAACATATTTATATAGAATATGCTCCTGGCATCCAGGCTTGGCAAATAAACAACTATGCATAACAGTCCTCCCTTTCCTAATCCCCATATAACTTGACTAGGATGCATCCACCCTCCCAATTATCAGCTGATAGACTTTCCATCTTCCACCTTCAGGCATCCTGTGTTCACTATGTTATTGCTTCAAAGACCTCCAGGTTCTCAGTGCAACTCTGGCCGGTATTTTCTGAAAAAATAAAGCACTTCTTTCCACAAAAAGTTACTTTTCAGCATTGGTTATTCTCCAAATGAAGCGGCACCAACCGTGACGTCACCCATTGGTTTGTGAACTATTCTGAAGCCTCGAGTTCAGATTTTGGCCGTCGCCATCTTGCTTTTATTTTGGAGCCAGAAGTGACCGTATTTGGACAAGCTGAGGGGACACAAGCCGTGAATCGGACTCAATCTGAATGAGAACCCGAGGACACTAAACCCCGCCCACCGATAGCAGAAACCTGACTGCGCCACAGGCATGTCCATCAAACTGACACTCCTGCAAATATACCGCTTTTTGATTTTGTATTTCATGAGACAAGTTGCATGGGAGTCTATGGAGCCAGAGCCTTTTGGGAGCCAACTCTTAGTGGCTTTTGGTGGTATTACACTTCATGGCACTTCTGCATTGGCCTCACTTTTCAGACCCGGAAGCTAAGTCCACTTTTATATACAGTCTATGCCCCAAATCTGGGTCTTGTCTTCTCCTTTTCATCTTGTGATTTCTCTCCAAAGTGACCTCGACCAAGAATCGGTGGATTTCCCATAAAATCATCACACCATTTCAAACCCTCTCCAAGTTTCTTAGAGTCCAGACTTCCGACTTAGTCGCAGAATCTTTCCGTTTTTTGTGTCAGTTTTGGAAACACAGAGGAAACCGTGTATTATTTGATCACACGGGAGTCTCATACATTCAGTGAACTGAAACAAAAAAGATTGTCTGAGTTTTCAATGTAATGATCAAGCATGTTTTGTTGTTGTTATCGTATCTCGGAGTATTGCAAAAGGAAGAAGTCATCTATCTATGCTGACATTTTCAGTCCATATTTCAACACACTTTATCTGAGTGGTTGTAACTTTGGTTCAGCTTAGAAATGAGAGGTTATTTTAGCATTCATGGCAGTTGCAATGATCTCAGCTGCCTTTTTTAATGGTGGCTGTATTTTTGCATGTCATGAGAGACCAGCTCTCACCATGTTGGTATATTTTTTGTAGTTCTTTTTTTTAGCTTTTTCTAGTATCCCATTTATGAAAGCAGAGTTGCAACACTTGAGTAGAGAGACCTAATTTACTCTCACTTCCTGCAACTCTGCTGTGATTAACTTAACCAGCAGTTTTTAGGCCTTGCTCAAGTCTCTGGGTATTTAAACTGTTCTTCTTACAGTCTAATGTCATGATCTTATAGGAGTGTCTCTGCAGAATATGACACACTGCTCTGTAACCTTTCATTCATTAGAGTAGAGATAGCTTTTCAATAACCTATCAGATATTGGAAAAAGGCTGCAGGAGCTCTGTGACATTTTCAAGAAGAAGCCCTGAATGGATCAAGGCCAAATATGGAGAATGGATCACAGGAGGTGTCGTCTCCGCTGTCATTGTCATTGATTGTCACTGTCAGGGCTGTTCGGTACCGCCGCGGGAAATAAACGCAGCCGCCATGGACTGTGTCTGTTTCAATTCTCTTCGACTTGTGTGCCGTGTTTGTTCAGTCACAATACCTGTCTTTCAGTGAGCAATTACAATAAATCACCAGAGCTATGGTACTTGTCATCCTCCCAGAAATCCCGGCGCGTCTGTGAGCGCTGAAGTGTCGTGTTCTTTGTCAGAGTAAAAGCACTCCTGCCCAAATAAAAGGAGAGCTGCATCATCCGCGACTAAAAGTGTTTTAAGTAGCTCAAAGCATTGACGGGCAGGTCACTGATGTCAAGAGCTGTCAATTGACCGCTGTTCCCAAAGCAGCCAGTCCTTTTTACTTTACTCCCACTGAGTTTGAGCACAGCGGATTTGTTAAAGTCTGCTTTGTTCAGCTCAGAGAGGCAAGCCCTTTAATGTTTGTTACGGAGGAAGAAATACAGTTGAAACTTTTTGCTTTCTCAAATATTTTGAAGAAGATGTTGACACATATTATAAAATGTAAGCAGCTAGTGTTTTGTGAACCTCACTGGAAAACTATTTTATACTCTAATGAGCCTAAACATTTTGGCCAATCCTTGTGTGGACTCTATTCATCAGACCGGCATTACATCATCCAGAGTTGGCTCTGATCACCACGCCCCTTTCCAGGTGAAAATAATCCTGCATTCTGCATTGTGAAACCAAAAGGAAGTCGACAATTTTTTTTCAAAACTTCTACCTTAAACTTACTGTTTCAAATTAGAAACTCTATGCTCAAGAGTTCCTGTGTGGTTAGTTGCACCAACAAAAACAAAAAGGCTCATCTCTGATTTACGCCCCATAAGGTTTGATGGTTCTAAGCTTTACAAGAGGAAGATAACAGGTCACTGTGTGTTATAATGGAGCTCGTTAGTTGTCAGAGGACAATGCTATTGTTAGCTAGCATATAATTTGTTGAGCACGACTGAAAAGTAAAATATTCCCCTGGTGATTTGCTCACCTGGAGACCCAATGAGTTAAAACTAGATGTCAACGTAGGACACCACTGGACACTGAGTGGGATTATTTCACCAATTTAATGCTGGTTAGGAGACCAAAGGCAAATGATAGAAGAGGGATCAAATAAAACTTTTCAATCTATCCAACTTGTTCTATGGCAGGCAGAATGGACATATATTACCTTGACAGAATGTTCTTGGGTGGTTTATAAACTAATTTGACACTGGTGGTTTTCTAATGGTTTGGTTTCGCTATTTTACATTAAAGTCTTAAATCTTAATGAGTGTCATTTGTTTTCCCCCCAAAAGGGGGCGGGGACCTGCTGCAAGCCAAAGTTCCCAGATGTGATGGTCTGACATGTCTCAGTCCCTTCAGGAAATCACAATCTTGCGATCGCGAGACGTAACGCAAATTCAAACAATCTCCAGAATTTGATGGGAGCTTCCAATTTCTCCACAGTAAAGCGATTTATTACAACCAAATTAAGGCTTTTAACAAAAATAACTCCACTAATACATTAACAGCAGATGCTCTACGTCCTTTACATTGCGAGTGGAGTCACCGTAGGTCGGATTTGTTCCGACACATCCCCCAACAAGATCTGTACATTACATCAAGGATCACCTGCCTGTTTTCTGTATTCCTGTTGGTGTTCCCAGACGGAGAGACACAGCCCGCTGCTCGGTGTGCGCTCTCGTGCCTCTCTGGACGGCGGGAAGATGAGGGCGTCTGTCAGGATGACTCGATACCTGGAGTCCTGGGGAGCTGCCAAACCCTTCGCCAACCTCCACCATCGAGACAGCATGACCACAGACAATGGCAAGATCAACACCACCGTGAGTGCTCTTTGTCCCTGTCACACAAACACACACTAACATTCAGGTATCAGCTACTTATAGTCAGAGTGCAATTCCTGTTTCAGGACGTTCCAATGGGGCAGTACCACTTCCAGAGACGAGAGAGGTGAGTCAGAAGCTTTGATGCGTCTGTGATCGTGACACAAGTAGCGCTCTGTCAACACAGTATTTCATCACATAAACAAGAGCTCTTCTACTCTTTGTCCATGTTTAAATCTGTCCTCTCTTCTCTTCAATCCCAGGTCCAAATCTCAGAGGAGGAGGTTCGAGGAAGAACTCAATGAACGAATGATCCGCACCATCGACGGCATCAACTCCCAAAAGTAAGCATCATTTCTGCTGCCGCACATCTGAGCTCTGCATCACTGTTAATGCTCACAAGCGAGGGACAGGCACTTCTGATGAAGGCAGCAAATTAGTGGAGACACCAAGTTCACAACTATATTCATCTCTGATGAACGTACTCTGTTATAGCTATTATATGTAGTATACACCAAAACATAGTGGTTTGAAGTAACCTCTGAGTCAATCACACAACGTCAGTCAGTTAAAGTGTGATCCAAAGTGACACAGAGAAATGTCAACCAAGGCTACATTTGTTTTATCATGTTTTATCGATGTGATGATGCTTTCATTTATTTATTCTATCTTATTAAGATTTTTAGTGACATACAATTAAGAGAAAGGACAACATTAAAGCTCCCAGCAATTGAAGCTAAGGTCAAGCATAACATTTGTATTTATTTCAAGAGCCGCGAGATGCAAGATAATGATCATTTTCAGTTTATTTATTGGTGTTTTGGTTCATGACTGAACTGGCTTGGTCCTCTGTGCTGTCTGTCTCACGTATGTCTTCAGGCAGTGGCTGAAGTCTGAGGACATCCAGAGGATCTCATTGTTCTTTCACAACAAAGCTCTGGAGAAAGAGGTAGTTGAATGCATGTAAAACACCAGCGGCACAGTTCACTGGGGAAACAAAGCAATGGGATTGTAGAGGAATTAATGGAAAAGAAGTCCTTACGGAGGCTGTACAAGCTTAATGTCCACTATATATTCTATACCACTAATGTATCTTTAAATGTCCTTTTCCTCTCATGATTTGTAGATTGTTTTTGCTTCATATTTGCCTTATTACAGTATATTTCCGTCGGATATATTGTGTGCTATTCTAGATTTTGCTTTGGCACATCATCCTGGAGCTAATTTTTTGCCTTATCTTCTCTCAACAGTACAGATCTACTACATTACCTGCCTTCAAGTACTACGTCACCTGCGCCTGCCTCATATTCTGCTGTATATTCATTGTGCAGGTCCTCGTCTTGCCCAAGTAAGTCTGCACCCCTTTTTCACAGGATTTAAACAGCGTTCTCCCCGCAGCATCAGAAAACTGTGGCAGCGGCTCGATGTGGAAAAGCCATTTGACGCCAGCTGTCTCATCAACAGGGCCGCGCTGAAATGAAAGAGGCGGGGGAGCAAGAGGCGGAATGTTAAAAAGCTGATGGAGATGAAAGAGCACCATGTCTGCCTGTGATTATAGATCAGGTGAATCAAAGTGTGGCGTCTCTTTAATGGGCAGGAGAGAAATTCGCGGTCATGCTAATTTACTGCTCCTGGGAGCCAAAGGTGTAATTCAGCATCTGAGAGGCCATTGATTTTCTAATTCACCTCTCTCTCTCACTCGCTTTATCTTTGCTCTGTTTGTTGCAGCATCGCTCCGCACATTTAGACGTGACATCATCTGTTTTATGGCAGGCGTCTTTTAAATCAGCCGTATCTGTTTTCTTTTAGAAAAACTGATACACGAGCAAATTTCCTCTTGTAGCGACAGTACGCGCTGCTGTTACGCTACAGCAGTGGAGATGGATGGATGGCAGCTCTGAGGCAGAACACACTGGAACGTTCATTATATTCATGGCGATGGATGGCACCGCAGAGGGTCGAGTGGTGCCAAGAAAGTAATGTGTGTGTGTGTGTGTGTGTGTGTGTGTGTGTGTGTGTGTGTGTGTGTGTGTGTGTGTGTGTGTGTGTGTGTGTGTGTGTGTGTGTGTGTGTGTGTGTGTGTGTGTGTGTGTGTGTGTGTGTGTGTGTGTGTGTGTGTGTTACAGAACTGCAGTGCTGGGGATCTCCTTTGGCCTGGCATTCTTGTTGTTGGCTCTGATCCTGCTCCTTTGCTTCGCTGGTCACATTCTGGTGGGTTTGTATGGATTTACCAGTGAACACACACGAACACACACACACACACACGCGCGCGCGCGCACGCACGCACACACACACACACACACACACACACACACACACACAACACAACACAAACCAAATTTGTTTCAGACAGAAATTAAGTAAAAACTGTAAAGCAGAGGTCTTTGACCTTTTTTCTTCTGAGACCTACTTTGACAAACTGAAAGTTTCTGAGAGCTACTCATGTTTAGCAACATTTATTCACATAGCTGAGCTCCACAAAACCAGTTCAATATGCTTCTTTTATGTGAACAACAACAAATTGATACTCAACCAAGCAGCAACCAACCAGTGATGTCACCCATTAGTTTGTAAACTGCCATTATGAAGACTCAAGTTTAGATTTAGTCTAATCTCTCATTTTAATCTTTTATGATTGTGGAAATCACTGAGCTATTAAGTGAGCAAATCACAAGATTATTGTCAAATTACCCCCTCCGGACACATCATAGTCTTGTACTATCACAAGATCAGTTTATGACCTTTCATAAATGATCTGCCCATTAAGTTTAAACTTTGAATCTGCTATAATAGAAAGGCTTGCCATAATTTTGTTCCATTATGGTAATTGTCTTAGCTTTTTGAGATTTAGCATTTTGTTTCGTTACATAAAGTTTGTTGTTTTGTATAAATGTCAAGCCTTTCACATGTTTTTTTCTTCTTTCGTATCATACAACGCAATACATAGCAATTATTTTAACTTGAAAGCTTCAATTTCCATCTTTCATTCAGTGATGTATTACTATGACTCAACTGAATGAAACACAAAGTCCTGTTTTCATTAAACAAGTGTTAAACTAGACACACTTGCAAAGCACTAGTCTGCTGCCTGATGAAAACTGCTTTGCGATAGTGATTGCTGGCACTGCATCACCTCATCTGAGCACCATGAACAGGCTTTCAATAAAAACTATGGTAAAACTATTTCACACTAAAACACAATATTTTTATTTGAACCACCACATGGAGCAGCTCCTTCATTTAACACTGTTCAGTGTAGGAGCTGAACAACTTAATGGCATGTCCCAAAGGAACCCGGCTGCCTTTTGTCTTCTTCCTTTTCTCGTTACATTATTGGTTAATTCTGATGTGAAATTTAAATGCTGCTGCTGAAAATGAATCCTATAATGTTACTTTATACATTTTAGATGTTTAAATGACAATTTAATTCGTTTATATTGGAGAAACAGCGAGTGGATTAT
This sequence comes from Brachyistius frenatus, assembly GCF_029030835.1. Lineage (NCBI taxonomy): Eukaryota > Metazoa > Chordata > Actinopteri > Embiotocidae > Brachyistius > Brachyistius frenatus. The sequence goes on from NW_027210645.1 coordinate 2,860,000, forward strand.
CTGAGAGGCGGTAAACAAAAGCTCATGCACCGATTCGCTGTTTGTTTGTTATCCAGCACGAATGGAGCGATGGGTTACATTTCCAAGCTGCCAGAGGTACCTGTCACAGATGTTTTATGGATAGATCCGATCAGTACATGATCTCTCCCTTAGGACCCCATTTCCTCCTTCTTCCTTCTCAAGAGGGTATCGTGGGTCACTTGTAATTAATGGGGGTTATCAATAACCTTGGGTCTGTCTTGACTCAGATATCAGCTTTCTGTACAGCTTCAGTGGAAACTGAAAAGGGGAGATAAAGATCCGGTTTGATGAGTTTGTTATAACTATCAATTTACCACTTGATATATTCCCAGTAGAAGCTGCTGTAGTTACTGTTAAGATCACAACTGACCAATGAGAGGCCATGAGTGTTTGCGTATGTGCGCGTGCTTGTGACAAATTAATGTACATTTGAAAGAAGTTTGAAATTGGAAAAGGAAGAGACACAATTACCAGAATAACACCGGAGTAACACGAAGAAACTTCTTCAGCTCAAACATTTGGGGGAGAATAAAAAGTTAGATGTTTTTTACTGAAGTTAATTTCACTCATTCAGCTAACTGTCAGCAAAGCTCTTTCAAAACGTGGCGTCTACGAGCTGCGGTCCTCAGACCCTGTTCTGATTTAGTCAGATATCTGCCCTGAACTCTGAAGAGTTCATGAGACTTTTTAAATTGATTTCCAACTCATCCGTATCCTTTTTATTAATCAGAGTCCCCAGATGACAGCAATTCTCTAGTTGTACGAGCAGGAGGAGTAAAAGATTTCCCTACGAGTTGCATCCTGTTTTTTGTTTTTCAGAGAGTCGTTCTTTGTGTTTCTCCACTGGTGTTTGTCCCTCTGTCTTCCTCCTCCAGTCACTCCCTTTGTTTCTTCGTATCAACAGCAGGGAAGGAAGGGGTCCTTCTGCTCTCTTACATGGTTCCCGACTTCCTCCCGCATCATCGTCACCAATAACCCCTGGCTACGATTGGTGCTCACCATGACGACCACTGCTCTCATTCTGGTGATGGCTGTCTTCAATATGGTGAGAAGTCTGCTGGTTCTCGTAGCACTAATGGTCAGCATTTCTTCTGATAGCAGCTACAGGAAGACAGTGGACATTACTTGACTTTAATAAATCAGAAATAATAATAATAATAAGAGCATAAAATCATATTGAAGTGTAAAACATTACCGTGGAGAAAATATCCTGCTGAGTATGTGCTGAGCAGGAGTGAGTCCCAAGTTGAGTTAATTGGCTGGTATACAGTTGCAATTAAAATAATTTAACCCCACATTTTTATCTTTTTTTTTTTTTTTTTTTGCAATGCAGCCATCTCATAATTATTGAACTCCTGTCTGATGTCGCTGTTTTTTAAATCCCTTACGAGCAGGTTTGCAGTGCTCTTTGTGAAGTACAGGAATACATCCATGTTAAGTTGTGGCTTGTTTCTAAGGTTGCGTAATCACTATGGTGATAAGTTTACGTGCAATAGTCAGTGATGCAGTCTATATATTTTAATAGCTCATATTGTTGACTTTATTGAAATGAACCTTCGAGACTCACCAGTATCAGCCAGACGATTTTATTGCCAATAATGGCGTATCGGTACTGAGGTATGTCGGCAATATGCATTTTTTGCAGAACATAATGCAGAGGAAGATGCTCGGGGTAAATTAGAATTGGTTCTATGTTTGTCTAATAGTTAATTATTAATTAATAAATTGCCGGTGAAGATTCGGTGCTCTTACTATTAACTGTAAAATATAATTCGTCCATATTTGTTACAAGTGTCAAAAGTGTTTGATACCTACATTTGAAGGACCATTACAAAAAAACAAAACAAAACAAAATCGGTGTTAATACTTGTATAGTCTATATATAATGAGTATCAGCTGATATATTGATATTGGAAATTTTACTCCCTACTGTCAGTATTGTCCCAAAAAAATCCAGTATCTTCCAAAAGTCATTACTCTGCAAATGTAATGTAACTCAGCTCACCTTTGATCTTCTGTCTTTTCTGTTTTGTTGGTTAGTTCTTTGTGGAGGATCCCGGGGGATCTATAGAGGATGTCCTGACGACTGTTTCATCTGGGAATCTAACCAACGACAGCCTGTTGGACTATATGGAAGAAAACACAGGCAAAAACAAGTTTTACCTGCCAGTGAGTACAGAAGGGAGACATCAACAACATGAGCTGGGAGAAGGCTCCACCAGTCTCCACAACTTCTCATCTCATATATCGATCTAAAACTGCAACATTGAAAATGTGTTGTCCGTATTAGCTCCTCTACTCATTTCATTTTGAAGAGATATATTTGGCTCTTGTCTGGATTTCCCTAAATTTCCTATGTGAATAGATAAGATCTGGTCACTCTCTATTGGAGATTGTTTCCAGTTGTTTCATCCTAATGGGTCTTGACCTCAGGTTTAACATTGAAACTGCAGCCTTTAACCAATCAGTATTGAACACCATGTGATATGTTGTGCGCCAAAACGCACCTGTAAACAACAGAGACCCTCCCATAGTGTGAATACACTGCAACAGTATGCTGGTAAATGCACACTGCAAGACTGTGGCGTCAATTCTTCAATGTTTGCTGGTGTTGCTGCAACGTTTCGTATCGTTTCATCGAGCTCTACCACTGCCTCCATTATTGGAAATACAGTTCAAAACAAAAGCTAGGGTTCAACATTATCTGACTAAACACCGAATGACACCATAATGACTTTTGGAAAAAAGTCAATAGACTTTGTATTTTATGAGAGAAGTTGAATGGGAGTCGATGGAGGCTTTTTGGAGCCAACTTGTAGCGGCCCTGCGTGATAGTGCACTTTCAGGCACCTGGGCATTGGCCGCACTTTTCAGACCTGGAAGATACGTCCACTTTTATATCCAGTCTATGGTCGGTGTGAACACAGATATGAATCCACTGGCAGGCGTTTGCTTTGGGCAACATCCCTCACTGTTCGCTGTTACACAGCTCTGTCTCTTCACTGTAGAATAACAATAATTCAAACAGACAACCATGTACATATTTTCCCAGTTGCGGGAGGAAGCTTTTGTATAGCTGTGTAAAATCTGTGATGTCAATGAAAGTCCCTCCAAGGAAAACAAAAATGTTTATTTAAGTCACCAGTGGCACCAGTTGTCAGACCTACAGGGAAATTCCTAAAGCTCAAAGCTCTCATTCATTGTCGTGTTTATTCTCGACGAGCCTTGTCACACACACAGAGCGTACTGAACTAACATACTATTAAGTGTGTTTTTCTATAGGAATTTTGACATATTTTTTCTGGCATTATGCACACTCTGGTTCTGTTCTCGCATGATTCTTGTTTGTAGACTGACTCGCAATATGTTTTATTTTAGCTTGATACATCCACATAACACAGAGCATATACATTTAACTCATCTGCGGCACGTTACATGAGTGATTCACCTCTGTAGGAAGTGTTATTGGTGACCATGTGTTTATTTATTTTTTACTCTCCAGTACTTCATCTACTGCTGTATTCTGGGCCTGGTGTCGTGCTCAGTGTTCCTGAGGATCAACTACGAGCTGAAGATGGTGGTGATGCTGGTCGCCGTGGTGATCTACAACATCATCATCCTCCAGACGCATGCCTCTCTCCTGGACGGATTCAGCAAAGCGTTGTACCCCACCGACAAACTAGACAGGTACCCGCACACACGTCCTCATCCACTACAGGCAACGATGAGACAGTTATTATGATGAGGCCCACTTAAGGGCTATACTGTGTTATCTGTTTGAAACCCTCCGCCCCCTCCCCACCGCCCTCCCCCCGCTGACCCTGCAGCCTGCTCGCATCGCTAGAGCACAGCCTGTTAAAGTGACTAATGAGACTGGACCTCGGTCTTCAGGGAGAGACTGATGCTGAGGTAATATCTCATATGACTGTCGATCAAGTGTAACCCCTGGAGACGAGGGGGAGGAGAAAGAGGAGGAGGAGGAGGAGGAGGAAGAGGGTTAGGCTGGGTTAGGGTTAACAGAGCTGAATTCCTTTCTCACGTTTGACTGACAGCTGGAGTCTCACTGCTGAGAAAATCTCATTATGCAAAAAGTTTTCAGGCCACCGACAGACTGCAGAATGAGGTACTTTTTTCTCACTCTGTGTTTTTTTCTCTCTCACCTCGGCTTTATTAGCATGAAGAGTGAGTGCACTGCTTTTGAAAAGCACCGAGGCAAATAAATAATAATACTTATGAAGTCCTAAATAAAAAGGGAATGGACCAGGGCTGCCCGAGGAGTCGGTTTTATTTCTTGACGAGAAGTAATTTACACTTCATCACCTGCTGCGAATGCTCTCACGTGTCATCAGAGGAGCCGACTGTAGATCAGATCTGGTGAGCGTCTTCTCCACCTCCTATGGGTTGTTATCAACAACCTGTGTGAGAGTATACCAGCGACTGGTGTGCCGGACCTTTGTTGTCATGGTAACAACAATAAACACGTGAAAATGTGTTAAGGTTTGTGAATAGTTTGAGTTAAAAAAAAAAAAAAGTGATTTTTATTTAAGTTTAATTACGAGATGTAGGTTAAGATACGTACGTGACATGAAATAAATTCAATATCTTAACATGCGTGTCATTAACATGCGTCGGTTCATATAGACTTTAGTTTTCATACGGAATAAAACAGAAAATCCTGGATAGACTGATTAAAGGGAAGTAATACATGTAAACTACATGAACACTGCACAGAACAGAAGTATTCAACATACATGATCTCGTAAACAGAATCTTAAAGGGATTAATTCTGGTTTCTTTACAATATCTTTTATTTTAATGGACCATTTATATCTACAGAAACATATAAACAGATACAAATAATGTCTGAAAGCTTTTAACCAGACATGCCCAAATTATTTCTTGTGAAGGGCCAAAAATAAATCGGGATTCATTCAAATATTAAATATTTTACAGAAAATCAACATTCTAAACTTAAAATGATATTTCACAATAATTAAAACGCAGCAATTATTGTCATAAACAGTCGTTTTTCATTTTTTTTCTAAATGTTCTCTTGTCAGTGTGTCACTGCTTCGATCTCTCATTTTGACTGGCAGCTCAAAGTCGTAGGACACTGACAGCACACGAGCATCAGCAGGAGAGAGAGAAAGAATACCATCGTTCTACGTCGATTAGACGTGTGGGCCAGTCAAGAGGGACGCTGAACAGCACTGCGCTAAGACTCTTATTATTATACTTCATAAAATGTACGGCTCTTAGTCATTACTGTTCGGATTTTACGGCCCCAAATTGGGCTGCGCTGCTTTAAAGGATCTGCACGTGGTTGTTCGTGTTTGTGCCAATTTACTACAAATCATGCACACCGTACATTGTAGCTGATTATTTTCCAAGAAATAAATCAAGTCTGTTCCCTAAATTCCAGGGAGCCATTTAATTCTGTTCATACAGGATGAAAATCAAGCAGCAGAGAAGCTGATTTGCTGCATAAAGTAGTGATTCATCACCATGAATGTCAGCGTGTCTACTTTGTGATGAGAGTAAAAGCAGATATGTTGTTCACTGTGATGTCTGAGTTATGAGTAGATTTTCATTTTGTAAATGTACTGAAATAAACTGAGAGTAATGGCTGTCTGGAAGGCTGCTAAATAACATTATTAGCAGGAACATAACATGTACATAAATAACAATAAATGGCTACGACATAAAACATTTTTTATTGTTGACAAATCCCAAAGAAAGACCAAAACCAGCCATCATTGTCGATCTCTGAATACATTACAATATTCTCCCATCTGTCACCCGCAAGCACGTCAGTTCCTTCTGAAGAAGTCTATTTTTAAAACCACGTCACGAATATGATACGAGAAAAGCTCTGAAACTTTTGTCATCATACTTATCAGTAATTGTTACTTCAGCAAAAGGAAGAAAATGGACTATTTTCAGCTGTGGATGAATATATATTTGATGTGCCAGGTCGTAGGGGCTGACTCAAAATAAACTACAGTGTGTGTGTGTGTGTGTGTGTGTGTGTGTGTGTGTGTGTGTGTGTGTGTGTGTGTGTGTGTGTGTGTGTGTGTGTGTGTGTGTGTGTGTGTGTGTGTGTGTTTTTACAGTGAAACAAATAAAGAATGTGTCCAGACTATCTGACATGCTGTAAATACATCAGGTGTCTCCAGTTAAACAGTGATGAACGACAATCCTAATCATGTGTGAAAACATTGCGTTCCTCTCGCTGTGTTCAGACCAGGAGTCCTGAAGGATCTGAAGACCATGGGCTCTGTGTCGATGTTCATCTTCTTCATCACGCTGCTGGTCCTGGCCAGGCAGGTGAGTCGCTCTCTCGATGTCACAGTGACGTCACTGTTCATCACCGTGTAATAGTGACACACATTTTTTTTTCTGTAGGTTGGGTCACTCACTTCAGACATCCCTATCAGATTTTGGCACAGAATCAGAACTATTTAAGAGATCAGCAGATCTAAAAATAACTTTTACTCCTCTCCAGAGTCATTTTTGCGAAGCAGGGTTGAAGGATTTGGCTCAGATGGACGTGTTCGTGGTGTTGAGACCTAAACTGAGCTGACACAGATCTGTAGGTGTTTCATCTTTTTTTGGCGGGGTACCATCCATCATCTGTGACCTCGAAGCAGATGTTCTGGATAGAAAGATCGACCCGCAGGGCTGCAGGACCCAAATCTGGGGCTCCCGAGAGCCAAGCAGCTCCGTGTGTTGTTCTCATTCTAGGTCACTGTCACCAGAAGCGAGGAAGATATTTGTTTTGGAAACACAGCTTTGCTGTGTAAAACTCTTTGTTGCAGGCTTATCAAAGGGTAATTGGGCTCATTCCTCCGGATGTTGTCTAGCTGTAAATTAGTGCCGAACAAAGCTTCATCAGTTTAATCAGACAATTCTGGAAACAGGCCGTAAGGTTTTCTGAGTGCTGCTTCGACACAGAAGTACGTGAATCAGAGCCGGATGTCTTTTTTTTTTTTTTTTTTTTTACGCCTTTAGCCTGCTATTAATAAACTTCCCTTGCAAAATTTTCACCATCAGCCCTAATGAGCCTTTTTTTCCCGGCCATTTAGTCAGAGGGAGGAGAAACCGCGTTTCTAGAAACGAGGCATCTGTAATTCATCCCTCAAGAACAGATGCTCAGTGGAGCAAAACTCATTTACAGCCTCGTTAGCTGGTTTCTAAACGGCATCTGGAATGAGCTCCGTCTCTTCTGGCCTACTTTTCTAGACTCGTGGAGGTGCTGGAGATCCTCTCTCCTCACACCAGGAGAAAGCGCTCAATCTGGACATACGTCTACATGCACCAATTATTCTGACTGACTCTCCTCAGAGGCCAGAAGCTCATCTATTTCATCTCCAGGCCATCAACGCGGTAGCACAAGATGCCAGCGCAGCGCCGGATAGACCTTCACTGTTGGGGGGCTTCTAAATTGGCACCATTCTTTAATCTCGAGGGAAACCTATTCAGTACACACATACATCATCCAGACTGCTAACCACACGTATGAAATAGATCTCACAGGGGACTGAAAACCCTCCCACTCACGTGCGCAAACACACACACACACACACACACACACACACACACACACACACACACACACTGCAGGGGCCGGCCAGCAGGTAGCCCGGAGCCTTCAGAAATCCTCCATATGACGGCGTGTTCAGTGGACCCCATCTGATGCTCAAACACACACTCCCCGGACGTTTTGACCTCGATTTGTGAGTCTTACTGACATATTTAGATGTGTTCCAAACTCCTTCGAGCATGAATAACCAAAAAGAGAAAGAAGAAAAAGAAGCGGTGGCTATCTTTTATGCAAAGCAGTCCCGTCCGCTCGCCATTTCCTTGAGCGATCACAGCGGAGCCTCTCACATTGTTTCATTGTCGTATTATTGGGGCATTAATTTTCTATGAATACCAAGCATGCCCTTCAGTTTCAGTCCGTTAGGTTTTTTTAGAAATCCTATATTGTTTCCATTTGGTGGCGATGATGAGAACGAGACGCAGGCAGCCCGTCCCGGAGACACGTCCTCATATCGTGGATACATTTCTGTAGCTGGAGGAGTAAACAAGGTTGATTCAAACACGTGTGCTTCTAACAACATTCAGTCTGCGCTTGGACTCATTTTGCTAAAATGTATTTCTGCATTTAACTGAGTTAAAAATCACTTTCTTAATCTTGATATTGGTTTATCTTTCCTGCTTTTGGTGCAAGTTGCCTCGGAGAGAGTGTTGGGTGTGAATGACGCAGGTGTCTCTTTACTCTGTGTCCTCCTGTAACAGAATGAATATTACTGTAGGTTGGACTTCCTGTGGAGGGACAAGTTCAAGAGGGAGTGTGAGGAGATCGAAACCATGGAGAACCTCAACCGGGTCCTGCTGGAGAACGTTTTACCGGCTCACGTCGCCGAACACTTCCTGGGGCGCAACTGGAAGAATGAGGTGAATGAGAGGAGACGGTCGCTTCACTACTTTAGATTATAAATACAGTTCAGGTTCAGTTCAGTTTAGGAAATACACTTATTCATGTTAGTAATGTCTGTGTGATAAATGTGTAGCTGGAGCCAGAAGCTGGTTGGTTAAGCCCACCACAATAGACTGAAAACAGGAGAAACAGTCTGACTGCATCCAAAGCAAGTGGCAACCAACTGTGAAGTCCCCCATTGGTTTGAGATCTGCTGTTGAGAAGCTTACAGTCTGGCATTTTGATCAACACCATCTTGGGGGGGGGGGTTTGAGCCAGAAGTGATTATATTTGGAGGAGCTGGGGAGGAGGGAACAGTAAATGTGATTCGATCTGACTGTGAACGCTGGGACACCATGCCCACCTATAGGGGAAACCTGACTGCACTCACGGCATGTCAATCTAACCTGGCATGCCCCCAAACACACCTCTCTTTGGGTCTTAATATCTACCAGAATAATACCAGAACACGGATAAGAAGGAGTGAATGTAGCGAATGACACCATAATGACCTGTGGCAATTGACGCTTTTCAAATGGGAGTTGGTTGAAGCCAAGCAGCAACCAAAAAGACGTCACTCGCTCGGTTGCAGATCACATATGCTGAGTATTTATTACCTTATTGCTTCTGTATGCTGCTGTAGCGGAAAAAAAAATCCCCTCGGGGATTAATAAAGTAACTACCTAACCTAACCTAACCTATTGCGATAACACATGTTGCGATATATTACCTGTTTTCAACTGAAAATTTTGCCCACGAAAGAAAATGTTGTCAACATCTCTTTTATTCCACCGGCAACCACCAGTGGCGTCGCCCATTGGTTTGGGAGCCGTCATTCTGAGGCCTCCAGTTTGGCATTTCAGGCCGTCGCCACTTTCCATTGGTCTCACTTTTCAGACCCGGGAACTACTTCATATACAGAGTACATTTTCAGCCAGCCCCTGGTGGCTCTAAGTAGTATTACACTCCAAAGCACTATCGCATTGGCTTCACTTCCATTTGTATATGATTCTGTCTGAAGGAAACAAAATCTCGTGTGGCAATGTTGCCCCCCTCCACCTTCTCCTCTTCACCCCCCCTTTAGACAAAACTGTACTCATGTACTTCTCTCTCTGCCATGTTGTCATGCCGGTAAGTAAACTGTCAACTACGACGCGTACCCCATTTTTTAGGTTCAATTTGGTAAATAGCGATTATAAGTTCTTGTTTCAGTGGAACGAAGAATGACATTAATACTGAAGAACTCTCAGGAAAGTCTTTCTCTGATTTCGAAGCGGATTTGTGGATGTTTACTCCCAATGAGCATCGGAGACATACGCCACACTGAATCTACAAATAGGAGTATGTGTGTGTTGAGATTTAAGAGTTATGACTCCATGAACGAAAATTACTTTTAATACACCAGTCCCTTTCACCTCAGGCAATATTTCTGCCTCGGCTCTCTCCTTCGGCGATTCCCTTTACAACCCTCCAAAGCTCTTCTGGAGAGACCGACCTCCCAGTGATACTCTCTGGTTCAACCCCAAACAAAACCAAAGACAGCATATTGTGACAAGTATGACTGTGCCAAGCTGAGAAACCGTGACTCCTGGGAGAATGTGTTATTTTAACATTTAATTTTTTTTGTACAACTACCTGTTTCCCTCCGTTGGCAGTCTTCCTGTCGACTGTTTCTTCATATTGACCACATAGACACGAGGATGATATTGACATTCACCTTTAACGATCTGCAGTAAAGCAAATTAAGGTGTTCCTCAAAAATTCAAACTACTTCTTCAAATATAGGTGATTAAAACAACATATCGAAAGAAGAAAGATTCTACTGAAGAAGCTTTTTAGATTACAGATGAAACATCTTCAAGAATTTCAAAGTCCATTTACCTTTGGATAAAACCATGACCTGATTGAACGAGAATTTTCACAACAAATGTGTTTTTAATTCTCATCTATTATTATGATATTCTCTTATTTCCATAATAACAACAAGTTTTACATGTGCTGATCTTTTTCTTTCGAATAAACACATTTCTCTCTTTATGGCCTGCTACTGTTGCATGCTGTCTTTGCACAGTTGTGGTAATAGATGCGGCCTACTTGTCTAACATGCTTACATTTCCTGTATTTCATCTCGGATGCTCTGTTCTTACTTGTGTCTTTCTTTTGATGAATGCTGTTACTATTTTGCTGCTGCAAAAGCGTCTCCGCACAGATGATTAAAGTATCTTCACTTAAAGAGTCGTTGCTCAGCGTGAGGTCGGCGTGAGCTCTCGGAGACCATATATCCTCAACTTTCCTTCTCCAGTGCTCGATCAATCAAACAGCTGTTATCTTCTTCTCGTTCGTTATCAGGACCTTTATCATCAGTCGTACGAGTCGGTGTGTGTGATGTTCGCCTCCATCCCCGACTTCAAAGAGTTTTACACCGAGTCTGATGTCAATAAGGAAGGACTGGAGTGCCTCCGTCTTCTCAACGAGATCATAGCAGACTTTGATGAGGTAAACTCGTCTCTTATTGATGATCCTGTCTGACAATCTGAAAAAACAAAAAAAAGGTTTCCTACTGCTTTTTGAGACAGTCATACCTAGTGATTATGCTCCAAAGTAGTAGTAGAAGAAGCGTCATGTAGTGTTATGTTCTGTGTTCATAGCTGCTGTCCAAGCCCAAGTTCAGCGGCGTGGAGAAGATAAAGACCATCGGTAGCACCTACATGGCTGCTACAGGACTCAATGTGACGCCAGGACCGGAGTGTGCACAGGCAAGCTTTTACACACACACACACACACACACACACACACACACACACACACACACACACACACACACACACACACACACACACACACACACACACACACACACACACACACACACACACACACACACACACACACACAGTCATGCCCTGCGTTCCCAATCACATACTATTTCTTTTTGCTTTTAGTACGTACTGCAGCTTCCCTTAAAAAGTATCTACTGTTGCATGTAGTACGTGCACAATTGGAACATACTACTTCATCATAAAAATGCGCCTTGAACTTTGACCCTCTTGGTCGTACCCATCACAATCCGTAGCGCAATATTTCTAGTAAAGAGAAAAAGGATGCGATTTGGAACGAGTACGTTTCCTTTTAATGGCTCCTCTTCTTCTTCTTCTTCTTCTTCTTCTTCTTCTTCTTCTTCTTCTTCTTCTTCCTTTTATGGGCGGAACATTTACGCCACTAACTGCTTCCGTGACTCAGTCGCTGTTACGTATCTTCTGCTGCGGAGAGGATTGTGGGTCAGAATTGCATTATGCAAAATAAAACCAGATGTAGTAGGACATCCTGGTACTTTTGGCATACTATGTTTAACATACTATGTGTTGGGACATACTACATCTTTTTTTTTTTTTTTTTTTTTTTATGGCATACTAAATAGTATGGTAGTTTGGATATTGAAATGCAGGGTCAGTGTCACAGTACGAGGACAGTTGTAGCAGCCCAAGCTTCATATTCAACAAGCTCATCATTTTTAATTTGTGGCCACAAAACAGGATGAAGATGAAGCATCAGAGTATTTATGGCTGTCCAAATACATTTGGAAGCTGTGGGTGTGCAGCTCCACAGAGTCTGCTAAACATATCATTCAAGCATCAGTGATTCATGACTACATGTTTGAATACACCAGTGTTGTCGCTGTAGGTAAATGAGATCATCAATCAGAAATGTGGCAGCACAGTGATTTGTAAAGGAGATCCGCTTGATTGGTGGAAACCTACTTAGTTGAGCGTTTACAAAGGCAACCCTCGCTCCTTAGTTACTGTTGTTGCATCTTAAATCAAGTAGCCTGTAAAATCTTTTTAGGAGTGGAGGGAAATATCGTTTCAATACACGGATGCCAAGTATCGATATTTTGTAATAGAAAGAAATACATTTGTTATGCAACATTTATGAAAGATCTTTATGACCATGTTGGTCAGTCTTTGTGTTTGACAATCCCATTCCAGCGAGGGCCGCCAGGTGTTGGCTCCAAAAAGCCTCTCGCTCCATAGACTCGCACTCGATTTTTATCGTGAAATAAAAGGTCAATAGATTTGTTCCAAAAGCCATCGTGGTGTGATTCACTGAAGTCACTCCTTTTGATCAGCTTTTTTGTTGTCCATATGAAAACAATCAGATCAGTAATCCGAAAATAAGCCCTGATTTTAGGAGCATTTCTGTTTGATTGACAGGCCTGTGGTGCAGTCAGGTTGTAACATCTCGCGCCAGCATGGTGGAGATATTGGTCCTGAATGGGGCTTTTTCTAACTTAACCAAATCACGAAGTCAGTTGATGTTATGCTCTTTGGCTTTGAAAGTATCTCTGCGTCACTCCTGCTGGCAGTAAGCCAGCGAGCCGTAATGCTAAGAGTTTGCTAAAAGTTCTTTGGAACTTTTGTTCTTGGTTAAAACAAAATGGACAATCCTTCAAACTTTTAAACCTCTTTCACCCTGGAGGTTCCTGTATCAGGTCGTGTCTGTCATGAAAACACAAACTGCTGCCATATTCAGAGTTTGCCAAACTGAAGCGCACTCAGTGAAGAGACCACCTGGTGCTACTTACGTGAGAATGAATGGGAGCATTTGTCGTCCTTCATTTCTGTTGCATCAGATTCGGTAGAGTTGCAGCTGAGAATTTTTCGGAACAGTTCAATAACATCAGCGTCACTGAGTCGTTGTCACAAAGCCCCTATTCACTCTCCTACAGTTTAGTTCAAGTGGAAGGAAAAGTGTCCGTTTATTTCAGATCTCACTCTGTCCTTGTGACGGGAACACACAGACATATTGTACTTCAAAACTCGCTCAAGTGTCTCTTATCCACAGAGCCAGGGTTGTTCATTTCAGCCTTACGTGCTTTGACACAGTTTTGAAGCTGCTACTGACTGAATTTGGACGATTTATTTTTCAGGTGGAAATTGAAAGAAAATCTGTGAATAAACAGTGTTAAGGGGGCGGGGTTTAGCTGCGCTCAATAAAAAAACAAGAGTGCATCCAGAACCAGATATCATCTCTGAAGTGTTTATTGCCCAGAGTAAAGCCAAGTTTTACTTTTAAATACACTCAAATTAAATTCTACTGCATGAAACTTAGAATGTCAGTCGTGGTGATGAAGGTCTTGTAAACATTATGACTGTTGATTGATATCGATGTATTGATATGCAAACATGATTTTAAATTGCACCTTTGACTGAAATCCCCCCCCCCTCCCCTTCCCCCCTCTGCGTTTCCCTCAGGAACATGACAGGCAGTACATGCACATCGGCACAATGATGGAGTTTGCCTTTGCTCTGGTTGGAAAGCTAGATGTCATCAACAAGCACTCTTTTAACGACTTCAGACTCCGAATTGGTGAGAACGTTCGATCTCAACATCGTCATGGCACAAATTTCATCCAGTGATTAGATTAAGCTGCAATTGACTTACATGCGATTAACGTCAGCCATGCGGTTCTTGTTGCATCTGAACGGTAAGTAGCACCGTGATGTGCACAGAGCAGGGGGAGCTAAAAAATGTTTAAGGACATGAGGAGAGAGCACGCATCAAATTTTGTGTCAAACTCAAGAATTCAGCAAGAGACCATTGAAATGCTTTCAGCCTACCGCAATGAAGCAACGAGCCCGCAGAGGTGTTTTGAGTGACATTAGCGCCTCCGAAGAGGCAGAACGTCACTGTCCAAAACCGGAAAAAAAAAAAGTGCATTAGGTCAGAGGTGCAACCAGGTGTTTTTTTTCCCTTTAACATCTGTGGGTTGTGCACAATGAAACTTTGTTTCTCCATGACAACGTGTCCGCTCGGCGCATTGAAAACGGCTCGGTTTCTCACCTGCAAAAGCACAATCGTAACTCCCGACTGCTCCTACTTACGAGATTTGGCTCCGTGACTTCTTTGTGTTACCCAAAAATTTCACACAAACTCTGAGACTCACGTGTAACTCCGGTGCTGACTCACGAAGGTTAAAGCCTCCCCCTGCTACGTTGCTACTTACCGTTCACGCACAACGGGAACAGTCTCTAAACCTTTCGACTGACACTCCTAAACTTGGTCTATTGGTTTCTTTTGCCAGGAATAAACCACGGGCCAGTGATTGCAGGAGTAATTGGGGCCCAGAAGCCTCAGTATGACATCTGGGGAAACAGTGTGAATGTGGCCAGTAGGATGGAAACCACTGGTGTGCTTGGCAAAATACAGGTGGGAGGTGTTACGATATACAGGTGCACGTCTTTACCGTACGTTGGTCAATTCTAGACATGCTTCTTCCTTCCTGTACAGGTAACAGAAGAGACGAGTGGTATCTTATCGACACTAGGGTACATGTGTTCGTGTCGCGGCATCATTAACGTGAAGGGCAAAGGAGAGCTGAAGACCTACTTTGTTCACACCGAGATGACTCGATCTCTGTCGCAAGGCACCGTGATGCCTTGAGGCTGCGGCGCTAACCGAACCAATAGACTTGGGAACACAGTTGCGCGCACAAAGTGGCCGTAGAAGTGATTTGTCATGCTCTGTAAGTAAAAACCCATTACCAGAAGCCAGCAGTACAATGGATAGACAATTGTCGAGAAATACTTTTGTCCTTAGCAGCACAATGTAGATCAGGGCCCAGGTTCACCGGCACAGTCCTTCGACGCTGCACCCCGGATGGTTCTCACATCTCAAGCGTGACGGAGGATTTCGCTCCAAGGAGTCTCTTCACTGTCTGAAGGAGTGCCTGACTCAAGAGAGGTCTGCTGAATTAGCGCAGCTCTCAAGGACCGCAGTCACCCATCTGTACAATAGTAGTGGTGGGGAGTTAATTACCCATGCCAGTGTTGCAGTGCTTCAGAGCCTTATACTTGAGCAAACAGAGCTGCCTGCCGAGCTGTGTTTTTCCTTTTTCTTTTTTTAAATCTCTGCCTGGTTGGTAATACGAGCCGGTTTGTTCCATTTTACTGCAAATGAATGTTCCAATAGTTCATTGTCATAAAGAAGTGTTGATGGCAACACGTTGCCAGCGTGATGGGTGCCAGAACCTGTGATTTGTATTTATAGCTTTAGAGCCGTGTTTGTGTCCCACTCGACCAGGTGGACTCAGGCACAGGATTCACAGACGAAAAGTAGAGCTTTCTTTTTTATAATGCATCTGGAACCAAACCAACAGCATGTGTGTAAATGTTCACTGCCACCCTTTTGTTATTCATTAAACATTTGTATATAACTGGATGTCCTCTGTGTGCGAGTCTTTGTTTTAGCGCTTTAAACACGAGCACCATGACAGACTTATCACACCATAAAAATTCACAGGGTGTAGTCACAACAGAGACAAAAGCTTGTAAGATCATTATTAGCTTGATTGATTAGAGAGAATATTTATCAAGACTGTGAATGACGACAAACGTGCAGCCTCGACCTCAACAGTGACGAAGTCTTTTGAAAAGTTGATTAAAGAAGGACTCCTGGACAAGACGGAGACGCTTCTCGTGTCATTGCAGCTTGCACATCGATCCAACAGAAGGGTCGAGGATGAAGCTATAACTCTGCTCGGCTTGGTTTATAAGCACTTAAGCCTGTTCTCCAGTGGCAGGATCAGCTCGGCTCCGCTCCACGTTTCCACTGTCCGTGGATAATACTTTGTCAGGAACTTTTTTAGCATCGACTTTTTTAGTACGACCGGGGTTCGCCGAGGGTTGGAAGAAGCAGGTTTGACGACACCGTTATCATAAGCTCGCTAAGGTGGAGGAAACGTGCCATTGTTCTGTCACAGGTTCATTTTCAAGATGGTGTCATGAAACCTTTTTGGAACTAAACGTGACAAAGACCAAAGATACTGCACGGTATCGGTATGTGTACTGATTTTAGACGGTCAGGATATAAAAATTGTTGAGTCGCACAAGTACTTGGACTCTAAAACTAAAAAATAAGCTGAGCTTTGATTGTAACACCAATATGTTGTGTATGAAAAAAAAGAAGAAGCCGGAAGCTAAGTTCAATACGTCCCCGATAACTCTGTTCTATTGATCTTTAATTGGGTCAATTCTTACTTTTTATTTCATCTGTTGTTACGCTTCAATCAATCCTAAATGGAAGAATTTGTTACGCAACGGAGCTGATCAATGTCAGCAGCGCCGCATTTACTGAAGAGAAAATCTGTACAATGAAGAGTTTTTAAAGAAGGTAGAATCCCTTCTGTCGGACGGCAGCCTGCTCCCAAACGTTCCCACCTTACCTTTGGTTTCCTGCTTCAAATACCAGCCAGCCATAAGCAACAGATGCAAACACTCCTTCACAGCCATTTCACTGCTAAACCAATAGAAAAAGAAGCAACATCAGCATGACCTCTCAACACTGGACAAACATCGCTTCTAATTTTAGCAGCACGTAAACAAAGAGCGCTGATGTACTCTGTGTTTTTTAACACTGTATTATTACATCGAACTGACTTGTGTGTCATAGATCTTGTTATTTCTGCAGCACAGAAATCCTTTACTTTAGCAGATATATTCTTACAGTATCCATATTACCAGTGCATACGGCATCTTTAATGATCTTTTATGACTTTTTTTTTTTTTTTAAAGCAACAGTATATTTCCCAACGATTTTATATATTGAGATGTAGAGTAAAATGAGAGTATCAATACCGCTGTCAGGAGTACTATTGACCTCCTCATCTATCTATGCCAGAAATCAAATATTCACCTCTCCGTAAATGTCAGATATTCAATATTGCTTCACACAAACCACCTTCCAGTGTAAATACTTTTACTGTCTGCATCAATGCTAATCAGAACTTCACGTCTGCTGTGTTTACAGAGGAAGCACACAACATCATTTGTGTAATTTGAGCAGACGTGTTTTCTATAGTGAACACACGCTGAAAAGATGTAAGACGCTGCATTTACTTTAGGACTCGGCAACAGCCTCCGAAGAAGAATCTGCCTGTTTGAGATGTGAAGCCAGGAGGTTTTCTTCCTTGTCAGTCTCCAAACACCTCCTCGTGCGTTAGCTCCTAATCCCTCTTAAACAAACACTGCCGCTCCAACACCAAACAGATTGAAATACTCTACCGCCTCTCAAACTAAAAGGTCTATTTCTGCCGAAACACCAAACGAGAGATGTCCTTTTATGTGGGAGGCCGGTCTCCGCCACGTGGGATCGGAATTTAAAGACAGAAAGAATCCAAGAAAACCGGTCGAATCAAAGGGGTTAGTGAAGTGTGACAGATGTATTTGCATGAGGAGAAGCTGACAAAAGATCAACGGGAAGAGAAAACAGAGATCTAATAGAGGGAACTCTGAGGTAGTTCATTCTGGATGAATATAAACGTCTCAGTCTTGCTTTTAGTGGAAACTTTTCCCAAATTGAAACAGGTTTTGTCTGACTTTTAGTGAGTTCAAAGTTAGTTTCAGAAGTGCCTGAAATTCGACAGCTGTAATGTTCAAAGTTTCAAATGTATACTTTCAAATAGTTCAACATTATTTCTGCCAGACCGGACATTCGGCTTCTTATTAAAAGCTACTGAAGGCCGAATCAGAAATCCAGGACTCTGATCTCTGCTATCATGTGGAATATTCAGCTGCAATAACTGACGGACATTTTGTGATTCCGAGTCTGTCTTTATCCACCTGAACCTTTGAATCACATCCACACCGATGGAGAGATTTTACAGGAGAAAATGTAGAGTTCCTGGAAAATGTCGCAGTATTTCTTGTATTATTCTTCAAGGTCTTTTGACAGTTTCCATTTCACTTTAAAGAACTGCCTTGACTTGCTAATGATTCGTGTTACAGTCCCATATCAAATTCAAATGTCATCTGATTAAATCACAGTTGAAATTATAATTTTTTTTTTTTTTTATTATGCACCCATTTAAAACTGAGCTCCACACTGCAACGCTGGTTTATTATTCGGAGAACAAACTCTCAGGCTGTGATGTGTCGGCCTTTTCAGATTGGGGCCACCGATCCGTATCCCTCTGCCACGTTCCAGATGATCCCGTTTTTCATGAAGAATTCGGCTTTAATGCAGGCGACACGTGAATGCTGCCGGTCGGTGCGGTAGATGTTGGGAACAGAGCGTTGGCCGTACACTGAGGAGGAGAGCACCGGCACAGTCCTGGACTTCTCCTGCAGGAGTGAACAGGACAGAGTGGGGTTTCCCCCTCCCCCAATATTTTATTGAAAAAAAAAAAATGCACAACAACAACAACAACAAAAGTGTACATCATTTTCATTAAACCCAAAACCATTTCCCCCAGGCTAATCCCGTCCCACAGACCTGCTCTGCAATCCAAGTGGAGCTTTGCTCCCTGTATTACTCCCCCCGTCCACCAGGGGTCTCCAGTCTCCTGTCGTCCCCGCCCACCTCACCTGCTCCCACTTCTTCAACCTGCTGCACCTGCAGCCAGTCTGCCAATCAGCCAACTGAGTGGCTGCATTCAAATAGTCAGTTTTGCTTAGGAAGGTTCTTAAGTGAGTAGCAGCCATATTAAGAGCTGCTTGAATTTTTCAAATGTTTGGGAAAAGAGCTTCAATGCTTCCTTTTTTTTAATCTCCTTTAACATAGGATACACCAGACCGTCCTTGATGAAAGGATAGGAGATAACGCCGTCCCACAACTCCTTGCAGCTGCAACATTTAATGCGACAACTTGATGGTTTAGGAATGATGGTATGTGCAGTCGTAGATTTGACGCTTAAAATGTGATGCTCTGAAAATTTGAATTCTTGTTGATAAATTTGAGGACAGGAGGGTGAGAGTGATCAACCACCTCCTGGAAGAAACAACTTCATGTAACAGAGGATCACTTTCTGATCACAGGACGAACATGATGCTGAGTATCAATGACAGCTGTCACGATATTTCAATTTGACTGTTTGTAAAAGTCTGATCTGTTTACTAAAGTCCGACATATTTTCCTGTCTAGTGTTTTATTACGGAGAGATTCCGGTTTCAGTCTCACAGCGGGATATTTGCAGTATTATTGCACGTATAGATGCTCTCCCATAACTAACGTGACCCCTCTGATCAATACGTAGACTAACCACCCAAATGTGGAAATAAGTAGCCCAGTAACAATAAAAACATGTTATTGTTGCCTACTTTGAGTTGCTGTACAAATTTCACATGAACAGAAGTGTCATTTGTTTACGGAATCAGAAATGAACTTGACTAATAAAATGATTATCAGCTGCACTCACCGCAGAGCTGAGCTGATTAAGTTTATAAATTTATTTGGAGCCTGTTATTGTGCTTCGGGACTTTATGAGTGAAGATGTTTACACAGCCTGCATGAAACAACACGGTGGTACACACGGGACAACGTGTCGAAGATGTGTTTTTTTGTAGTTCATCTTCTGAAAGTTGTAGTTTCACCACACAGATCACGTCATTAACATCCGCCTTATTCCAAAATGGATTCAATTCATTTTTGTCCTCAAACTTCTACACACAATACCCCATAATGATAATGTGAAAAAATGTTTTTTTGAAATTTTTGCAAATCTATTAAAAATGAAAAAATCACGTACATAAGTATTCACAGCCTTTGCCATGACACTCAAAATTGAGCTCAGGTGCGTCCTGTTTCCACTGATCATCCTTGAGATGTTTCTACAACTTGATTGGAGTCCACCTGTGGTAAATTCAGTTGATTGGACGTGATTTGGAAAGACACACACCGTCTATATAAGGTCCCACAGTGGACAGTGCATGTCAGAGCACAAACCAAAGGACTCTCAGACCACGAGAAACTAAATTCTCTGGTCTGATGAAACAAAGATTGAACTCTTTGGCCTGAATGCCAAGCGTCATGTTTGGAGGAAACCAGGCACCGCTCATCACCTGGCCAATACCATCTCTACGGTGAAGCATGGTGGTGGCAGCATCATGCTGTGGGGATGTTTTTCAGCGGCAGGAACTGGGAGACTAGTCAGGATGGAGGGAAAGATGAATGCAGCAATGTACAGAGACGTCCTTGATGAAAACCTTCTCCAGAGAGCTCTGGACCTCAGACTGGGGCGAAGGTTCATCTTCCAACAGGACAACGACCCGAAGCACACAGCCAAGATAACAAAGGAGTGGCTTCGGGACAACTCTGTGAATGTCTTTGAGTGTCCCAGCCAGAGCCCAGACTTGAAACCGATTGAACATCTCTGGAGAGATCTGAAAATGTCTGTGCACCGACGCTCCCCATCCAACCTGATGGAGCTTGAGAGGTCCTGCAAAGAAGAACGGGAGAAACTGCCCAAGAACAGGTGCCAGGCTTATAGCACAGGGGTGGGCAAACTACGGCCCGCGGGCCACATCCGGCCCGTTGGTCTTTTTAATCCGGCCCGCTGAAGATTGGTACAGAATTGCCCAAATCAAATCATATCATAATTATGACTGCATTCATTTGACCTTGTCCTGTAATACCTGGCGGTCCACCAGGTGGCGCACTAGGCGCAGTGACACATTGACTTGATTTTGCGGAGGCCGGGCTGCTCTCCGTTGTTACTCTGCTGCTGCTCTGAACCCATCTGCAACAATGAACGGGCCAAAGAAAAGAAAAGTCGACAGCGAGCGCCGAGTGTTTAATAAGGAACGGACGACTAAATACTTTTTCACTGAAGTCCGGTCGAAGGCTGTGTGTCTTATTTGCCAAGAAACCGTTGCGGTTTTAAAGGAATACAACATCAGCCGTCACTTTTCCACCAAGCATGCTAATTGCGCCAACAACCAGTCAACGCGGGAACGGACGGCGACCGCTCGGAGGTCGGCAGATGGTTTGCAGGCTCAGCAAAACACCTTTATCTGAACAAGCTGCCGTCCAAGAATCAAGCACGAAGGCAAGCTATTTGCTGGCATTCAAATGAGCAAAGACCAGCGAGCCTTTCTCCGAAGGGGAGTTTCTCAAAGAGTGCGTGGTAGAGACAGCAGGCGTCTTGTGTCCTGAGAGCAAGAACAAATTAGAAAACATGAGCTCATCACGCAGGACGGTGACTCGCCGTGTTGAGATGATTGACGAAGACTTGGCTAGCAAGCTAAACAAAAAAGCGGAGTCATTTACATGATATTTCTTGGCACTGGACGAAAGTAACGACATAAAGGACACCGCTCAGCTTTTAGTTTTTATCAGAGGGATTAATGACAATTTTGAGATAACGGAGGAGTTTTTGGCCGTGGAATCCCTGAAGGGGAAAACGCGGGGAGAGGACTCGTATGACGGCGTGTCGGGAGCTGGTCTCATGTCCCTTCAGCTGGTCTCATGTCCCTTCAGCTGGTGTCCTGTCTCTTCAGCTGGTGTCGTGTCCCTTCACACGAGACCCTGAAACGGCGCCACAGGAGCTGCAGTTGGAACCGATTGATCTCCAATGTGACACCGTCTTCAAGGAGAAGTTCAACTCTCTTAAACTGGATGAGTTTTCTGCTTCATTAAAGCAGCCAAATGTCCAAACATCCAGAAGATGTCACAGAAGATGCTGGTGTTGTTTGTCTCTACGTACGTGTGTGAACAGACTTTTAGTGTGACAAACACCAACAAAGCACCTGACAGATCCCAGTTGAGTGATGAACACCTCAGATCTGTTCTGAGAACACAACAAAACTAACACCAGACTTCGATGCACTGACAGAGAACAACAACACTGTTCCCACTAAAAGTGAATGTACGTATGAACACTGTAATGCCTTTTTTATGTTTATGTTTGATATGTATGCATCTGGTGCTGGCCCGGCCCGTCTGTCAAATTTTAAAAGTCAATGTGGCCCCTGAGCCAAAAAGTTTGTCCACCCCTGTTATAGCATCGTACTCAAAAAGACTTGAGGCTGTAATTACTGCCAAAGGTGCTTCAACAAAGTATTGAGCAAAGGCTGTGAATACTTATGTACATGTTATATTTTTGTTCTTTCTTTTTAATAGATTTGCAAAAATTTTAAACAACCTTTTTTCACTTTGTCATTATGGGGTATTGTGTGGAGAATTTTGAGGGGGAAAAAAATGAATTTAATCCATTTTGGAATAAAGCTGTAACGTAACAAAATGTGTAAAAAGTGAAGCGTTGTGAATACTTTCTGGATGCACCGTATATGAGGGAAAACTGGAGTACATGTGTTGTTCAGTATTATCCAGAGCAGGCGGACACACTTTCTTTCACACTGGAAGCCTCCGACTGCTCTTTGGTGGGTGTTTATGTTTATGAGCTTTAGTGGAAAACACTGACATTAACCTGCGAAAAAGTCCAATAAATTGTTTTTGAAATTAATATTTAAAGGCAAATTGTGCAGCAACTGTCATAAACCCTGACAGCCAACCACTCAACTGGCTGTAATTACAAGCTCAGCAGTGTGTGTGTGGCTGCTTTGTTCACCAGCCTCTCTGCTTTCAGTGACCCAGAAACTCGGTGAGCTACTTTTCTTGACATAAATAATTACTCCACGGAGCCAGACGGGCTTCAAAAGGAGCCATAAGCAAATGTCATAAAACTAGGAGATATGTGTCAGCCGCCACATGCTACCAAAAAAAAAAAAAATGAATCAGAAGGTTAAAGGTCCTCCGTTAGCTCGGAGGAAACACAATGCTTGTATTGTGCTGGTCTGTGATTTGTGTGCAAAGTGTGTAGGTGTTCAAGGCTGTAAGGCAACGTCCACTGACGTCATTACCGAAGGAAAAAAAAAAACTTAAACTAACTCCTCAGCTGCATTACAGTTTATACCGTACTGCATAGCAGCTGTGGTTGTACTCGTGTACACTGCATGAATGTTTAGGCTCAGGAACGTGAGACCGATCACTAATATAATCGAGTTTCTTAACCCGTCACAGGAAAACGTAGATTAAAGCAACAAATTAACATGATATCAAAAACATCGCTGACCGTGTAGTAGATTGAATGCTGGGTCAGTTTAAAAGGTCAGAATGATTTAAATCCAAAGTATGTGTTTCATGTCTGTGTCCATGACCATCAATGTGTTTACGTCTGTGGCAATACGTGTTTTTGTATTTCAGGAGTCGTTGATGCTTTAGCTGAGGGAAATGTTGTGCTTGTAGCAGTTCTGAGGCTTCATGCTAATTAAAAATGTTTGTCATTTTACTGACACGCTTTATCTCCAACCATAAACTGTAAATTAAAAAAAAATGGGCGTAGCCTCTGTGACGTCACCCACAGGTTTCCCGCTGATCTGTTTTGAATCTTAGTGTGGGTGGCTTCAACCGTTGTCATCCTGACGGTGCCTGACACCGCTGACTCCTGCCTAATTAAAAAAAAAAAATAAAAAAAGGGAAATGAGGTGGTGCATGGGTGGAGCAGAGGTGGGCTGAATGAACCCTGACTGCTGACATCAGCGCTGAGAAGAGTCTGTCTGTATGGCTCTGGCTGACCTGGACGCAGCTAACCAACTGTGACTGTGGCTACCGCTCACTCAAAGCAGCAAGGCCCTTTTAACTGTGTGTAACTTTAAGTCTCAACACAATTTAAATGGGTGCTTTACATGAAAATTCATCCCCATGTCGTACAGTTGTCATGAACAGTGAAATTAGCTGTGGAGACCAAAACCGCTCTTTGTACCGACCAGTTAGCTTTTATTTCAAAATTGGACATGTAAACATTAACGGTCTGTTGGGACTGACTAACTTTTGGAGCAAGCCTCAAGTGGCCGTTTGAGGAACTGCAGTTTTTGGAACTTTCTCGTTAGCTTAATTTTTCTCAGGTCCCGGAGGTTGCTGTTTCTTCTCTTTAGCACCCCCCCCCCCCAACCCCACCCCACCACCCCCCAATACTGTCAATCTGCTGACAATGACCAACACCACTGTCAGCACCTGCTTGTTTTGCGATGCAGAATCAGAGCACCACAAGAGGAGAGACACAACTCGACCACAGACCACATATCCGTTCGTGGTATAATACACACACCACATTATATATATTGAAATGTGTGGGCAGCTGTGCAGGCGTTCTCCATTGCGATGATATTCATAGCTGCCCTCCAGATAACAGTGAGTGAGTAATGAAGCCTCCTGACGGCAGGAGGCCACTGAAGCCTCGACTGCCCCAGTAAAGACGACCCGTCGTGGGTGTAACGGCGTGACCAGCAAAACAGTTATTCAATATAAAAAAAGACCATTTTCAACACTATTTATTTATGATAGAAATGTTTTGATTTCCCATGCCCCCCCACCCCCCTCCCCGACTGCTTCTTGGCCCCTTCATCTAAAAAGCCTGCAACCACCCCTGCTGCCAGGCTTTTGAAATGCTCACAGTCAAATAAAAGACTAATTTGATATTAATGTTTGAATAACTCACCACTGAGCTCGTCGACGAGTAAAATAGTGACTAAAATGTTGGTTACCTCATTGTGGACGTGAAGTCCTCGTCCTTTCCAGTGATTTCTGTCGTCCCGATGCAGTCTCACATCGTAACCCTCAGCTTGGTGAAACACTTGGTCGTACATGGTGACTTCTGGGGCCTGAAAGAGAAGAGAGTTTATCATCCTCATCTATAATAATACATTATAATAATAATAATAATAATAATAAACAGATAAGAGTTTATCATCCTCATCTATAATAATACATTATAATAATAATAAACAGATAAGAGTTTATCATCCTCATCTATAATAATACATTATAATAATAATAATAATAAAAAACAGATAAGAGTTTCTCATCCTCGTCTATAATAATACATTATTATAATAATAATAATAATAAACAGATAAGAGTTTATCATCCTTGTCTATAATAATACATAATAATAATAATAATAATAAACATATAAGAGTTTATCATCCTCATCTATAATAATACATTATAATAATAATAAACCTATAAGAGTTTATCATCCTCATCTATAATAATACATTATTATAATAATAATAATAATAATAAACAGATAAGAGTTTATCATCCTCATCTATAATAATACATTATAATAATAATAATAATAATAATAAACAGATAAGAGTTTATCATCCTCATCTATAATAATACATTATAATAATAATAAACAGATAAGAGTTTATCATCCTCATCTATAATAATACATTATAATAATAATAATAATAAAAAACAGATAAGAGTTTCTCATCCTCGTCTATAATAATACATTATTATAATAATAATAATAATAAACAGATAAGAGTTTATCATCCTTGTCTATAATAATACATAATAATAATAATAATAATAAACATATAAGAGTTTATCATCCTCATCTATAATAATACATTATAATAATAATAAACATATAAGAGTTTATCATCCTCGTCTATAATAATACATTATAATAATAATAAACCTATAAGAGTTTATCATCCTCATCTATAATAATACATTATAATAATAATAATAATAAACCTATAAGAGTTCATCATCCTCGTCTATAATAATACATTATAATAATAATAATAATAAACCTATAAGAGTTTATCATCCTCGTCTATAATAATACATAATAATAATAATAATAATAATAATAATAAACCTATAAGAGTTTATCATCCTCATCTATAATAATACATTATAATAATAATAATAATAATAAACCTATAAGAGTTTATCATCCTCGTCTATAATAATACATAATAATAATAATAATAATAAACCTATAAGAGTTCATCATCCTCGTCTATAATACATTATAATAATAAGTTTATCGTCCAAAGCCTCACAGGAAGGGATGCTTTTTATTTATCTGAATGACACGCTGGGAAAAGTTCAGGAGGCAACTTCCTCTCAAAAGTGAAAGCTCGATGTATGTGGAGGCTCTGTGGCCAACAGGTGTCTCACCTGAACATGTTTCTGTTGTAATCTCGTCACAGCATCGTGAAGGAAGTGAAATATTTTCCGTTTGCTCGTTTCAACAATACCAGTGTGTTAGCTTAAATTAGCATAGTTCTGCTTACTCCGTCTTACCTCCGAGTCTTTGTTGAAGTACGACATTTGTTTGGTCTCATTTCGACGTGGCGGGATGTAACTGAAAACAGACATGCTGTACAGCGGTTTGGTTTGGGCCTCCGGTGAACTGTCCATCGCGGCTTTAGCACTGAGCGAGACCTGAGAGAAGTGGACGGACTGAGAGGCCGGCGTCTGCGGTTGCTCGGATACGGACGTGCTGCCTTCACGAGCTGGTGGTTTGCCCGTTTTTCTGAGCTCCTTTGCGCTCGTCACTACAAAAATCTCTTGGTACAAATAAATAAAACACATGCACTGTACGTATTGTAGTGGGGGAAACCTAATGCCGAGCCTAACACGTGTATTTATCATTGTGACACATTTAGATGTATGTTGTCACCCAACTATCAGCCAAAAGGGAATATTTCTATCGGCTGCCTTTTGCCTCTGGGTAGGTTTTGAAAGCCAAATGTATGATCTGGTGGAAAATTATTACTAATGCTCCCTTTTTGTAATTGTGCATTGCTATTTTTACTGCAGCAATATAACAATGAGGGAAGCCACAGAGGCCAATATCATTAAGGTAGCAGTCGCAACAGCATCGATGTTAACATTAATCATTGATAAATTGACAATTGTTCCACTTGGCAACTCGCAGGAGACCATTGAGATTGTTCCTGTTTTGTTCCTGGGTGACACAATAAAGCCCCATCACTGTATAAATAACCTCCCAGTCCCCTCAGCACTGTCTGAAGAAGCCTACAGCTGGTGCACCTCCTGGCAAACTGAGTCCAGTGGCCAGACAGGGAGGGTTGGAACAAGACGACTGTGAGACCACTTCCAGTGTTTGGAGCTCCATGCTGCTGTAAAGAAACACTGGGAGTAAAACTGTGTGCGTCTTGATAGAAAGGAGTGATGTGATCAATAAAATGCAAACAAATGGCACGTAAAGTGAAGCACAAGGACGTCCTTACACACACACACACACACACACACACACACACTTGAATCTGGGATGGTGTGTGTGTGTGTGTGCATGTTACACAATGATAGTGACTGACCCTATTTTTCTCTGTGTGTGTTTGTTTGTGTGTGTGTGTGTGCATGCGCTGTTATTCTGCTATTTCCTTCCCTTCCACGTAATTATGGCAGAGCAGCAGGGGGTGGAAAATAAGACGACACTGCTGACATTTCAGAGGGATATGTTTCTATTTGGCAGGCGTTGCTGTGGGAATGAAAGGCAGTGGTCAGACATTCAATGTTTCCGAGTTGTTAAACCACGCCACCACTGTTCCTCAGCCTCGTTTGCATCGGTGTATCATCTTCCCACTGCTTCACATCCTATTTTAATCATATGAAATTAAATGGTTTTGCCGCCTTCTCTGAATGTGTCTTCTATCATTCGAAGCAGCACTGGTTATTTGAAGTCCTCATCAGTGTGAAAGCAGCCAGACAGCTTCAGATGAACTTTTCTTCGACAAAAACAGTAAAAATGTATTTAAAAAAAAAAACACACAAAAAACAAAACCTTACCCACTAATCCAGCTAACCCAAACAACACATGACTCATAAAATGCTAATTGTAACTATTGACATTCAGCAGGTATTATTATTATTATTAGTGTTATATTGTGACTATGGAGAGAAAAAAAATCAGGAAGAAAACTGCAGTGCTGTACAACAGAATAGCTGATTGGTGGAAAGCCAGACACTCTGGCCTCACTGGGGGAATTAAAGACCCTGAAAACAGATTTTTCTCAATAAGTTTCAAACTTATTTGGTTTTGCCTGAAGATAAACATTTTCTGTCAAAGTTAAATATTCATCTTTTTGTCCTTTCTTTGGGCAGTGACTGAGAAAATCGTGATTCCATATATTTCTGTGCACCAATCAGAGTCTGACCACTTTTGAATGTGACGACATGTTAGATTTTTATTAGTGTTGCCACCAGCGTTAATCAAACCTAATTAAACCACAAAGTCCTGAAGAAGCTGATTAACTGAGGGATTGTGGAACGCTCTTCATACATAATATGCAAGAACGCTATCTTCCCACAGCTTATTCAAATAATGATAATAATAATAAAAAAAAATCTAAATCCAACCAATTACTTTGACTTTTACGGTCCTAGTTTCCACCAGGCTGGCGTCTCCGTCAGTGCTAGTAGAGATGGCTCATTACTTTCTTTACCCCCGTTTCAAAGAAACTGATACGGTACAAGTATTTTGTTAAGAGATTTAAGTCTTTCTTTCACCACTCAGCATCCATGTCTCTCCATTGGTGAAGTCCAGGTGATCTCTAGTATGAGCCTTCCCCCTGCTGGATGTCACAAGTAGCACATCAGCATCGACAAAAGGAAGCAGAGAAAAAAGGTGTTTTTTTCCTGTTTAAGGAGGTTTTTTTTTTCCCCCTTTCATCTGTCTCTTTTGTAGAGTTGTTGAATTGTTGGGTTCCTCTATAATGTTGTCAGGGTCTGTTGTAAAGACTTTACTATGTCAAGTGACTTGAAATGTCCTGCAAAGTGTTTGGATTTGGCGCCATATAAATAAACATGAATTGAATTGAGTACACTATAAACCCAGATTTTGACTTCAGAATTAAACTTTTGAGTGATCATTACTTATTCTTATGTGTCTTTTTGTTTTATATAAAACTAAATAAAGGTTTCATTACTAAATTAGATCATTTGTTTTCACTACACAGCTGAAGAATTCAGGTGATCATGATCATGTTAAGCAGAGATAACTATGTTATATGATGCTTGGGTGTTGTGTTTCTGTGAAGGAGGGGAAGGCCTTATTTTTAATTTTTAATTGTTGCTATAGCAACGGGTCTGAACTGAACTGTTGAAGTTCGATACGATACCGATACTTTTAGTTCGAATTTTACCAATATTGATACTTTCTTAAATGGGTATGTCATTTTTTCATAATGATAGTAAAAAAAAAAAAAAAAAAGTTCATTACACTTACATTAATACATTAATTATTCTCATAATTTGTACCTCAAAGAACCAACTGTGGAAGTTTCACTGTGATAACTGTTAGTTTATTAATTTATTTATTACTCTATTCCCCTGTAGTGTCACTGCCTTAAAATGAAATTATGATAAAAAAAAATGTTTTGGAATTTAGGGCCGACCGCTGGGTTGTTTTTAAATGTTTAAAAAGGTGACTAGTGTTGCAGCTGCGTGGCGCCCTTTTGTCCCAGTTCGTGCATCTTGCAGTGTTTTTGTCTACCGATGAAAAGCAGCACCACCACGCTACGTTGTCTCTCTGCTATCCTCTCCGGCGCTCGTGTTCAAGTAAAATTCAATATGCGGAAGAGAGGTGTGCAGTCGGCGGCGCTCGCTCGCTCTATCCTCGTGTCTCATTGGCTCCCACGGTCATGTGACACGGGGCAACAACTTTTAGCATAAATATGACAAACTTACGACAAATAAAAACATTTGGAAGGGATGCAGCAACCCACGTTTTGTATTTATTGATATTAAAAAATAAAAAATTCGATACCAAATGAGTAGCTTGTAAGTATTGATCCCGCAGAATTGACACACCCAGCCCTACCTCCACCAGTCAGCCCTACCTCCACCAGTCAGCCCTACCTCCACCAGTCAGCCCTACCTCCACCAGTCAGCCCTACCTCCACCAGTCAGCCCTACCTCCACCAGTCAGCCTTACCTCCACCAGTCGGTGGGCTCCTGCTCCCCACCCTTCGGACTGCATTTCTTTCCACTGTTGCAAAAAATAACTTAATAGATCCAAGTTGCCGCCCAATAGTGCCAGACTATAAGAGGCACTTCAAACCTCCTCTACTGTATGGTAAGTAGAGTAAAGACAGATGGATTCCAGCGCTTTTATCTTTCCAAATAAATCCAATGAATAGTTTTCTCACTTCTTGAAAGAGATCATCATTTCTTCATCGTTTTCTGCATGTGCCCGTACAGCTGTTGCGAATGGTTCAGTTGCTGAAGTAAATAATAGCGGGGGATACAGAGCAACCTTGAGGGCATCCTCTTTTAACTGCAGTGGGTTTTGATATAATTCTCTCTGTTAATATTTCTGCCGTAGAATTTAAATACAGTAACTGAACCCGTTTTATAAAAGTGCCGCCACGTCCAAATCTTTCCAGAAGAAGATGAGGTCATTCCACCCTATCGAAAGCCTTTTCAGCATCTAAAGAGAGGAAGACTTTATCTGAGGTATCTTCTAAGCTTTGAACATGTTAAGGAGCCTCCTTAAACGATGTAATCCCCGGC
This sequence comes from Brachyistius frenatus, assembly GCF_029030835.1. NCBI lineage: Eukaryota > Metazoa > Chordata > Actinopteri > Embiotocidae > Brachyistius > Brachyistius frenatus. The sequence goes on from NW_027210645.1 coordinate 2,890,622, forward strand.
GTCCTAATAATAAAACTGTTTTGATCTCTTTGTACAGCACTGGGTAGCGGTTCTTGCGGTCGTCTCGCTAGGGGTGTCTGCACCGGCAGCGTGTGATCCACGGGCCGAACAGCGCTGTGGATCTGTGGTTCCCCGTGGACCAACGAAGAGACGTACCGTGAGGTGACGTCTTCACCCGGCCGGCGCTTATTTTATTCTGACACAATATCAAAATATGTTCCCGCACTTCACTCTTACATTAGTATTCAATAATAGAAAAAGAGAAAAATGCAAATAACAAATCAATAATTAGAAAAATAAATACAATTTGTTCTGTTACCCAAACTTAAATTTATGACTGTCCAAATACCAGATTTACAATAAACTCATCGTCTGATGCACAACATTTATAGTAGGACTCGTTTCTCAACGCTGAAAGGCTGTAACATTTAAAGTAACACGAAGACCATTACTAAAAAGACACAGGATTATAGTCACAACTCTGCTTTACATGTAACAGGCTAATTAGCGTTTGAACCGCTGCACAAATTCACACTAAAACATTACATCGCCGTCACAGTCATCTCACAACACAGCAAAGTAGTTCCTGAATTATTTACCTGTGTGTGACGGTAAACTAAAGAGCTTTAAACAGATTTTACGGCACCTGTGGATCAATGAAGAGACACGCGATGAGGTGACGTCTTCATCGAGCCAGCGCCATTTTGTTCTGACTCGCGCTACGTTGGACTTGAAGGGAAACTCCGGTTTGATCCACAGAAACGCGACAGCGCCATCTACTGGCCTGGTGGAGTAAGTCCACGATGCGTTCACGTCCACTCGGTTTGATTTGATTTTGATTTTTGATTTTATACACTTTATTAATCCCCGAGGGGAAATTTCTTCATTAGCGTAGTTCTTCACGTTGGTATATCAAAGAACAAGGGGGTTGTCTGTTTCATAATAAAAACGTTACTATAGCGTTTTCACACTATTACAGTTTCAGTGAATTTTTTTTAATTTTTTTTTTTTTTTTAAATTGTAAAAATCTATTGGTAGCCCATCTGGTCCCGCTATTTTACCAGATTTCATGCCACCAATAGCTCTACCTCTTTCCTCCTGTTTAATATCGGCCTGTGTTTTGAATTTTAACTGTAAAGCTGTTTGTGGCCCTGATTTGAAAGGAAATAAACAGCAGGGACGAATGAACAGATTGTTTTTATTCAAATTCACAAATCACAGGTGTTGTGTTGTGTCACATGTCTCTACCCCATGTGACTACCCATGTGACATCCCCTGTGACATCACAGGGGATATCACATGGGTAGTGTTGATTGTATTAGAAGCAGAAATGGAACAAATCCAGAATCAGATCCAAAGTAAATCAACTGTAACTCAGGAGCAGTTTAGCCTACACATTGACCAGGAAATCGAGGCCATGGTAAAGACGCTGAGTAAGCTTACAGATGTTATTCCTGAAGGCAGCAACAAAACCAATGAGATGGACACGGAGCCCTCCACCAGAGATCAAGGCGAGGTCCAGCCCCAAAACTGTGCTGCTCCCGCTTCTGTTCAGCCAACACCGCCTCCAAGCATTTCTGAGGTGGACTATCTGAAACAGAAGGTGGAGAACCATAAAAGAGTCCTGGACAGGACCAATGACCGTCTACAGCAGGGGCACAGGATGAAAGAAATGGCAGAGAACAAACGACACTACAACCGGAAAAGGCTCTGCATGGTGGAGAAACAACTGCAGGAGGAGCAACACCTGAGACTCCGCAGTGAGCAGGACCTGAGGAGGCACAAAGACATCGTTGAAGGTTTGACTCGCTCCTCCAAAGTTGACAATCCGGCTGAGTCCAGTGTCACAAGGAGAAGCAAGGAGGAGCTCGTGTGTGCACTTCAGATGGAAAAGGTTAGAGCTGACATCCTGTAGAGGGAGATTAAGAGCGTCAAACTTCAGCAGGAGGAGGTCAGCAGGGAGAACGAGACACTGCATGAGCTGAAGATCCTGAAAAAGCAGTTGGACAACAAGACCAACTCCTGTATTCAACTGTCCACCAAAATTAAAGTGCAAGAGGTGGACAAGCAGGCTCTGGAGGAGTAGTGTGACCAGCTGACAGCCATCCTCCATGAAGCCAGCAGCAACAAGGACGAGGAACCCTCCTCCCAGCCAGGAGAGGCAAGGGCCGCCCAGGGAGACGTCCAGCCCCGGGACGCTGCTACTTCTGTTGAGACGAGACCGCCGCAAAACAATCCTAAACAGGTGGAGTATCTGAAACAGAAGGTGGACAATCATAAAAGGTCCCTGCAGAGGATCAATCGCCGTCTTCTAGAGGAGCAAAGGAGGAGACAAACGGCCGACAACAACAGATACTGTGACTGGACAATCAGAATATGACAAGGAAGGTGGAGGAGCTAACGAAACAGCTGAAGTACTCCGTCAACCACCAGCCCGAGGTCGTCTCACAGGGGTCCACGTCAGAGGACGACGTCCAGCGGAAGTCTCTGAAATAGCAAAAGTTACTCTGTGGAGACGGTTTAAGAAATCCGTGACACCAGCACAGCGCCGCAAGTACAAACATCTTAAGCAGAAGCAGGCTCAGTGAAAACACACACCTGCTGGTTCATCTATCTTTGCAAGGACCTCTGTCAAAGAACACAGAGGCAGTGCAGGGGTACCGTGTTTAGTGTTTAGTTAGTGTTTAATGTTTAGTTAGGGGTTAGAGGTCAGGGTTTAGGGTTAGGGCGTTTTCACGGGTTATTCTCCGTGTGCTCCGGTTTCCCTCAAAAAAAATGTTTCACACCAGCAGAAAAGATGCTGGGGGGGAAAGTTTGCCTCTAAAGTCCCGTGAAACAATAACAGACCCCCTTTAAATAAATCATTAACCTTCATCAGCTCAAATCGGCTGTCTGTCCGACACATCACATCTTTTTATTAGGTTATTTATAATTTTCTAAGCAATGACAATTCTGTCCATGTGCATGATAATTTATCGAACCACAACAACTCACGGTAGTCCACCAAAATGTGTCTTTATCATAACTTGGCTACCTTCTGCCACATTTGGCTACTTCATTGATTAAAGGGGTCATGGCTGGAATATTTCAAATGATCTCAAATCTGAACGGCCAGATGCTCCTCAGGAGAAAGTGAGAACCTTACCTTACCGCCGGTAAAGTGACTGCTCCTACCGTCTACAAGCCGCAGCTGAGATGTGCATCTGAGGTAACGCACACACCACGCGGCCAGTGTGTTCTGGATCTAAGTGGTCCAGTGGTAACCCTCCCACCTGCTCCAGTGAATCCACCCAGTAAGTCCCAGAAGATCCCTCTAACTCAGACTGTGACTGAACAAATGGTGAATCAGACTGTCCTCTCCGTTTGTCGCTGTTGCTGCCTTTTCTCATCAAAGAACTGTCTTACTTGTGGCCAGGCAAAGTCACGTTACCTTGCTGATGGCCCACCATTTATTTATTCTATCAGTCCGGGAAGGGGAAGCACTTCTACTGCTCTGCAAAGGTATACCAGAGTTATGCAGCAGAGGGCCACACCAGAGAGTCAAGATGGATAAGAAATGAGCGGGAAAAGGGAAAGACCATAGAGCCCGTACAGGTTCTGCTAAATCTCCTCAAACAAGGCCCACAGAGTCTACATATACAAGCTGGTCTCCCTGGTGCTGCAGGGAAATATGTCTACTGTCCAGTCTGAGCGCTGTTCCTGCATCCGGCCGAGAGGACGACTCACTGAGATAACTTTTTCGTCAGTATTCCTGTTATAAGGCTGTGAGGAAGAGATAGGCAGCAGAAAGGGGAAATGATTTCCCTCATTTTAGCTATAGTTACCTGGTTTTGGATGTATATTTTTTCTTACATTTTAATCATTTATTAAACTGGCACAATCATAAAATGCTTCAGCCTGTTTCAATTTCATTCTTGCATAGGCATTTTTTTCAGAAGTTTAATGTCTTAAACCTTTGTTATGTCAATCCAACTGGCATTGTTCAAATTATTTTTCACTTTGCATGTAAATAGTTAAGTTTTGTGATCAAGGGTCTGAAAGTTTAATATAATTATTATTTTTATTCATATTTACATACAGTTTGTTTTAGTTGGAATCCTCAGTTTTTATTAAAGCATAATTTAAATAAAAATTCCCCAGAAAAACCTTGACTGTTATTTTACATAAACAAAAGAAAAAAACATATAAGACACTGCATTTTACTTATTAGTAAAAAAATATATATATATTCGTATGAAAACAAGTCTCAAAATTCAGAAACAAAAGTTAAATATGGATTTATAATCCATAAATGATTGAGTGGGTCAAAAAGTAAAACGGTTACACCTTAATATTCACCCCAACTGGGATTCAAAACCGAGTTTCAATGGGGAATATTATTTACAAACCATGGACAAACCCTCAGTTGTTTCTCTCTGATTGACAAGTTATAGCTCTGGCCTTTGCGTAGGAGCTGTTTTTTTCAGTCATTAACATTAAGCCAGTAAAACATGCATACGCACTGCATCTCAACCAACCAAGGACTATAATGAACACATCCCATTTAATATAAGACATACTTCTCATGGTGGGCCACGGTGAACTAAAATCCAGGTAAGAAACATTGAAAAAACAGCTTTTAATGTAAAGATATTCTGTCAAGTCTGCTGTGAAAAGCCATGGCTGCTTTTGTTTTTTCTGTTTTCCAATCAGTATATATGAGGCGGTCTGTATCTGCAAATATTTGATTTCCAGTGTGACTATATGTCTGGATAATATAATAATGAATGTAGAATGTATGCTTCTACATAATGTTTAGGTGTAGTTAACATACTTCATCTTTCCTTCTCCAGTTAAGTGTTAAAGGTTTGTATCTGTTTTTCATGCATGTCTATGTGGCCAGTGGTTCACAAGGATATAGAAAGAAAATAGTGTGGAGATCCGTTCAAGTTTTTACACAGTGTGAAACTAAACACGTTGTATACAAATATAACTTTAAGTTCACAAGTTGCGTAATTTTTAAGTTAAACATACAAAAAATATATAACTAACAATTATAACGTTATCTATTTCCAACCACTTAAAATCATTTGTCAATATTACTAAAGGTTTTTAGTTTTTGTTTATTTACTACCTATGTTAATTTCATTATTTATTATTGTATTAATTACATTATGTTTCAACAAATTGAAAGGGAAGAAATTAGATATTGATATATTTTATATGGATATATATTGATACCCATCAAAATAAACAAAGACGACCCCAATATATAACATCTTCTATCAACAAGCAATGGAAGAGGTAGAGCACAAACTGTCAATTTATTCAAACTAAATCTTAAATGTGCATGTTCAAATATTACATCTTTTCATCTATCCATCATGAATTATTACCATCCAGATTGTCTTTTAGGTGACAGCAAACAGCACAAATGTAACCTTTAATCTCTCCCACAGATTAAAATTCTGGACCAGCCGAAGACTCTGCATCCTGACAAACGCAATTTGGTGAGATGGAAAGGTTCCTTCTTCCATGGAAAATCCATTTGTCTTGATTTTGAGCTCTTGGACTTGAGTCTGCATGATTACATGCAACAGAGATATTACCTTTCTCTGTCCGTTCAAGAGATCCGGCCAGTTCTACATCAAGTATGCCAGTTTTTCCTGTTTTCTGTTCTCACTACTATCAACTTGTAATTTTACTGCACATGTAACGTTGGAAAATTAATACCAGGGTGCAAAGTTTTTATTCTTTGAATATAGGGGTCATATGAACGTAATAATTATTATAATATCACAAATAACCAAAAACATGAAACTTTCGGCAGTCAGCTTTGATCTCGAGTGATAGCTGAACAGCTTAAAAATATAAAATGACAGCTTCTGTGGCATATAATTTAAATAGATAACTGGAGCTGAAAGTTTCTATAAAATGTCTTCATGAAACTAAAAACCTTAAACATTAACTTCCTGTGTTATGGCAAAACATCAAACTTAGCCCTGGCTATACTATATACAAAAATGACTTTTGGGTCACTTTTTGGACGACATGACTTTTTTTTGAATATTTTGGACAACATACACTATGAATTTTTTTTTAGCACTTTTTGGAGTATGACCTTTTTTTGAACTGACATGCATGCCTCAAGTGGGGATCGAACCCAGTTACATCTCACTGAGACAACTGCTCTAACCACTGCACCACTGTCATACAATAGCTCTGTGCGAAATATGAAAAAAAAAAAGTCATCGTCCAAATTATGGGGGAAAATTCATACTATAGCATTAAAATGTATTAATGGAATTTTGGGGGATAAAGTTTGTAGTAGTTTGGACAGAAATCCAAGAATCTTTAGACCCTTTATTTTTTATATTTGTTTGAGTTTTTGTTTTGTATTAGGGTTTGTATTGTTGTTGACCTTTGGTTTTAGTATGATTGCATCGTAAAACAGTAAAACAACAGTCAACTCCCAGAAGGGGGCGCCCTCAGCTCCTCCATTGGACCTGCAAAAAGCTGGGACCAGATTCCAACAAGATGACATCAGACATCTGGCCGAAGATCATAAAAAAAATGCCGTTATCAGTATGATGGTTGGGGAAGCTATCGTCCTGGGGAAAACTGCAGGAAGAGATGGTCGGCGATCTTCGCCTGCCATGGATCAGGGCGTGACGAAACCAAGTTACATTACTACATGACCCGCCTAGATGGGTCATGATCCAACAACGCTGAAATAAGGGAGAAGGTTCTCCTTTGCAAGATCACACCAGAAGCAGATGTCCCAGGTAAAATCATCCCGGTTCTGGGATTCTCCTTCCTCCAGCTCAGGGGTGTTGCGGGCATGTGTACCAAGGCATATATTCTCTTGGATTAAAAATCAAGCCAGCCATTGTGCATAAACCTGGTGGAAAATTGACAAAATGCCTGAACTTAAAGCACAAAGCATCAGTAAAGACTATGATGGCTGCCAAGCAGAAACATCGCTCTCCAAGATGGACCAAGTACAAAAGTGGCAGTGGGCATGATGGAGTTCGGCCTGGTCCTCGCAGTCCTATACCACTATGGTGATTAGCCTTGGGAGAGGAGACATCTGAGGATGTTACCTTAATACTACAATCTACAACCAGACAAATTGGAAGGCCGAGAGACAAATGCTAAAAATCTCTGAACCCCAAGAGGGGTTTCAGAGGGTCGTTTCAGCCAACCTGACCCTTCTTTTACAGTCATGAAACATTTCAGACCAGCTATTATCACTAATGCTTGAGCGGTATAACCTGATGAAAGGCGATGACACCCAGGCTTTATAGTCACATATGCGGTAGTCCTGCCACCCACAGAGAGGCTATGCTGGAAACCTTTGAACTCCCTGACAAAGAATTGCTCGAAGACTTGAAAGGCCAGAGTGGATTGGATCCAGATTGATGGACAAAGTCCTCATCAAGGTTCACTGGATAAAGTGAAATAAAGTCAGCATGAACTCTGATCAAATTAGGTTATAAGAAGGAACCTAAATATATATATGATTTCCCCAGACAGGTCGTTCCACAGCCTCGGTGCCCTGACTGTAACCCTCGGTCCACTAACAGACCTCTGCCTGAGGATCTCAAGCGCTCTACTGGCTCCTATGGTACTAAAAGGTCAGTAATGTGACTGAGAGAAAGGCCATGAAGAGCCTTCAAAGTAATCAATAAGATCTTGAAATCAATAACAGAACACGATAGAAGCCGGTGTGAAGAAGCCAAAACAGGAGTGATCTTGATCAGGCCTCAAACGCCTGAGTTCTGGACATGCTGGAGACGAGCAATCGATTTTTGGCAAAGACATGCAAAAATATCAAGTGTGTGTAATCAAAGTCACAAGTAAATAGCATCATAATAATCTTGGATGCTGCTCACACTACAGCGTAGTGTTGTATTGCCAGCTCAAGCTATGATCTAATAATACAAATAATATTTATTACCTTTTTTTTTTTCTTTACTCCAGCTCTTTTTATTAGAAAATACCCCTTCTATAAGTCTATATTTATTTCACAATTTATTTTTTTTTAACAAATGGTTGTTTTACACTCACATTCAGGGTTATCAAGTCATTTATTATTTATACTAATACAGTCTACAGCCCTGCTGCCATCAGGAACATTTGTTTGATCCATTTTGTTTTAATTATTTTGTTAAACTGAGAGGATATTTGGTGTACCCTCATTAATATAAATGCGATATAAAAATGTAGCAGCAAATGACTGATTAATATGATTACACCGTATTATCCTTTGATAAGTGTTATTTTTAGGAGAAGCAGAATGAAATAAGATTAATGCTACATTTATTTCATAATTTAAATCACACAAATTACACATTTGTATGAATTTACTGATTTGATTTTTTTCAATAATGTCCTATCTATCTATCTACATGTATCTATCTAATATTGAACACTTTGGGTTTCCTTAGGGATTCAATGATGGTGTCTTCAGGAAGCTGAATAGTTTCTAATACAGGATGGTTTCTGTAACAGCTGGTCAACCAGCCATATTATGAGCTGTGGGGCAAAATCATTTGCACGGGAAATTAATTTGATAAACATCCTAAATAAAACATAAATTTCTGATCTTCACATCATCATCACTCGGACGGCTGAGCAGGAACATCAGTTCCAGTCTCAACCAGCAGATGGCGCCAGTGACACAGCTTAGACCACTGAGAACAGAGAACCATGACGGAACCTCGATCGAACAGCTGACCTTTTCTGTTTGGGTTGTACCCGGGACACTTTACTTCTCTTTGAACACGAGTGACTAAACATTATCCCAGTTTATTACGGACAAATCACTTCCACAACCAGCAACACCAGAATCACCGCTTGTTGTTGTTTTCGTCCCGTTAAAACTAGCTCCCCCCCCAACGGAGCGTCGCATCGTGAGACTCTTCCTGTCATGTCTGTCATGTACGACTTCCTCTTCCTTGTTCCTGAGGTTTTGAATGTCCGACATTTCACTGGGACCTGATCGCGCTAACATCTTTGATGACCCTCCGTCTGCTCCGTTTCCGAAAGCTCCCGGAGATCCACGGAGCAGCGACCCAGCCCCTCCTCCCCTCCCCTCCCCACCCCCACCTCCTCCTCCTCCTCCTCCTCACCAGCGCGCTCCGGCGACTCTCCCCTCGGCTCCACTCCCGAGGAGGAACCCGGTGCCCCCCGGCCGATCGTTTCCAATTACGCTACCCTCCCCTCCACCCACCCTCCACCCCTCCAACCCCCCCCCCAAAATGGAGGTTTGCAGATGGCACAGCTAGCGTCTCCGAGTCCCCCCGTACCCGTCCGCGTGGCTTTCATGACGCTTTCGTCGGGACAGGAGTGACCGCGCGCCGTCTTTTTTGTCCGTTTTCCGGGGGGAGGGGGGGGGATCTATTTGGGAGATACTGAGCTCCGGGTTCGGGTTTTGGCAGCCATGAGCTCCGGGGAAGGAGCGGAGGAGACCGCGAGGGACGCCGGCGACATCGAGGCGTTCTTCAAGACCGGTAAGACCCCCGAGGAGGGCGGGGGGGAGGTCGGGCTGAGCTCCGCCGAGAGCTGCTCCCCTTCGCTCCTCCAGCTCCGGGAGGGACATTGTCCCCCCCCCCCCCCCCTCCGTCCGTCCGTCCGTCCGTCCGTGTTGTCAACGACACGAGAGGCTTTAAGCACACGAGTTTCACAGTTATGGTGATAAACGAAGCGCTGCTGACAACAATGGCTGACACGGTTGAGGAAATCACCTGAGAGCTCCCGACACTGTAGCCAGGCAACGTTAGCTGGAGTGCTAACTGTCCGAGTTCCATCTCCGGACAGGTCTCCTACATTTGTGCAGCTCTCCTTTGACTTTCCCCTCACGGCGCAGCAGACTTGTGTTTTCTTCTTCTTCTTCTTCTTCTTCTCGACACGCTTCGACTTCAACTCGCTTCACAATGAGATCTGTTGTCAAACTGTGGATGTAAAATGTGAGTTTGACTTCGGGGGAAAGAAAAACAGCGACCGCAAATGTCTATCCTCAGTCCAGCTGTAGTCCGAGATATTTGGGTCAAAAAAAACCAAACAAAACACTTTTTTTGTTGTTAAACACGATGTTAAAATGGTATATGGGTGATATAGCTTTTGTTTAAAAACAGTACAATGACCGTATTTCTATGAGAAAAGGAGGACTGTCCGACAATGGGCTCCTCGCGCAACTTCCCATTTTCCAACATTAGCTTCCGTTGCTAGCCCTGTCTGCTAGCTCGATTAGCACGGCTAGCTTGGCAGTGAGTTGACAAAGCTGGCGTGGCGTCTTCAACACCTTTTGTTTTTTAAATTATTTTTTTATTAGTGTTTAAAGTAGAAACACAAACATTGCGCGTCTTGTTTCGGATTGGGGCGACTCGTGGTTTGTTGTTTTCCCCCCACACACACCCTCGATTAAATAGCACCGCCGCGCGAGCTATGTAAACAATACACGGCGTGGCACCGAAGCTGGTTTTGTAACGTTGCTCTCAAGGCCCTTGTGTGTGTGTGTGTGTGTGTGTGTGTGTGTCCATATTATGGTCTGCTCGTACAACATCACCACATTCACGTACTGTGAAGCGGTTGTTGTCTTCTCACTCGGGGAGATGCCACCCGGCCGCGTCTCCTTCAACGCTGAGGATTAAAGCGTCGGCTCGGACTGCTGAAGTCCAACACGGGCCTGCAGAGGTGGCTCATCGGCTGCAGCGACGACTCTTAAAGCTGAATCTCGGCGACTTAGGTGGTCGCGTAAATATAAAGTCTTATTCCACCCGGCGGACTGAGCACGGTGGGAAACACGTGTCGGGGTCCGTGTCCCCCCCCCCCCCCCACCGACGACATCAGATAGGACCGATGCGTTGTGATTGCAGTTGAAGATGAGATGGTGGTGGTGGTGGTGGTGGATGGGCAGAGGGCTGAAGAAAGCTGCTGAGCACTTGGGACACCAGATAACCTTTCCAGCTCAGTTCACTGGCTGCAGACGGGGAGTTAGATCCAGTACTTGATGTGGTGTCTGCCCCCCAACTAAATCCACCTGCTTTGGTAGCCTCTAAGAATGACGGCTTACATGTATTTATGAACACGTCTCTCAATTAACCAACTGCTGGTTGTTTAGTTTATGTGTAATGCTATTTACGAGTACATTTTTACTAGGATTTTTTTTTAATTTTTTTTTTTAGGATGTGTGTAAGTAAGTGTGTGATACTCTGTTATAAAATGGTGATATATGGCCAAAAAAAATGAAGCGCAGAGGATACTAATACAAGCCACCGTCATGGGTAGGACCGAGATTTTGAAGTACAGTTAAAGGGCTGTAAACAAGGATGTGAATGCAGAGTATTGACACTCAGCCTCTGGCTCCTGTGGTTTTGTGTCTACTGAGATAATAAGCCACAGAGGGAAGTTCAGTATCTGTATTGAGCCGCCCTGATGGCTTCCTCTTAAGGAGAGGCGAGGAGCATCCTGTAACTCTTCTTGCAACCGCACTTTGCATGTTTTGTTGATGGTGCACAGCTGCAGCCATTCGGCTTCGCTCTGTTCATCAGATCTGTTGCTAATTTGTTGTATAATTACATTTTTTAGATATGCGCCTCCTTCTTATTACCACAAGCTCCATCTGCTGCAGTTTTATTCAGACCATTATTTACCAATAAAGCTCTTCAATCATATATTAACTTTATTTGTTTGTTTGAGAGAAGCAATGACACGGATACTTAGCGTTTGTTGCACTTATATTATTTTCCAAGCTGCCACTCCTGAATTAATAGAGGGAACAATGAAAACAAATCGGCCTCTGTAGATAAAAAAAAAAACAACAACACACACACACACTTGAAAGATAATGAATGAACATTTCAGTCTGCTATCTGCAGCTGGCATTGTTAAATCACAAGAATATTTTTGCACTAGTGCCACTTAAATTTCAGGACAGTCTGTACCTGATGTGTCCTCTTAATTATCACAGTAATGGACAGAGATTAAAGTCCTGCCTATATTCAAACACCTACCTCAACCACAATTAATAAAAAAAAAAAAAACCTGTATTTGACCTACGGTTAATGTTAACCACAATCTCAGCCTCAACTTAACAGTTACCCAACTTGTGTAAGTGGAGCATAAACATGGCCACTATCTTATATGAAGATCCCTGAGGAGCGCATGCGTCTGTTCTTCACATGCGCTCAGCTCTGATTGAGTTATGTTTCACTGACTGTGCTGGAGTCACAAACTGCAGGACTTTGTGCTCAACAGTCCAGTTTTTCTCTGGTGTTACTGTTGATCTGTGCGTACTGTTTAGATGCTGCTTCGGTGCTGTTCGACCACCCCACCCGATTTTGTGGCTCTTGCAGGGTTGTGCTGATGTCAACAGGACAGTGATTGACAAGACCACCTAGTGGATGAGATCATTATAACTACGGTCAGATATTTACTATAAACAGGAGCCAGGATTTGAACTAACAGTAATTAGATTGTTGCTGCAAACGGAGAGCAGTGTCCAGTTACAAAAGTGTGGGTGTTGAGGGTTTTTGCCTTTGGTGAAACTACACTTGTCTTACTCTTACATATTTTGCACAAGGTTTTCTCAACCCCAGCTTGTACTGTATTTGTGTGCTATCTGACTCAAACATGTTTCTTAGTGGTGCACCCTTGTCTTGTTCTGAATCAGTCTTCCCAGTAGTGAAACCTGTAGTGAAACCAATATAGGCCTACGTATAGATCGCCCACCACTGTCTTTGCACAATAAGCCAGTAGGGAGGTTTGAGTGTTGTGTTCGGGCTCCCTTCCTTTTTATTTTGCTTGTGAACTTCCTCTTCATAGATCTGGGAATCTTGTTCTGACATGCAGGGGTTTGAGTGTCTTGCCACAGGCTACGCTTCTTCTTTTTTTTTTGACTCCCCTCCGTCCCCAGCTCCATCCTCATCTCTTTTTCCGTCCTTCGGCATTTGGTCTCTTTGTCTTTCCCCATGTCTTCTCTCTTTGCTTTCTTTCCCCTCTGTCTGTCCGTCTGCCTGCCTGCCGCCTGAACTTTCATTTGCCAATGTCTGTTTTATGTTTTCCTCCCTCCCTTATTCCTGTTGCGTCGTGTTAGGCCTCTGTGTCCTGATGCAAAATGACAACTAATAAAAAAAAAAACTAAAAAAAACTAAAAAAAAAAAAACTTTCCCCCTGTCTCCCAGACTGGAATTAATACCTCGGCCTCAGAGCTCTGAAACGGGGAGTTTTGTTGTGGCATGTTGTCAATCATCAAGTTATTCCACTCCAAACATATCTTTGGCTACACTGATGACTAACAGACTGATTTAGTGTTGATTTCACACAGTTATTACTTGTCGGTAATGTAGGGTAATATTCACAGCGGAAAATTTACAGTCCTCCCCAACCGGGGCCGTCGTGAATGAGCGTTCAGAGGCCGTTCATAAGGTTGGGCTGTGTGTTTTGAATGAGCATCGCTGTGTACGTGTGTTTGTGCAAGAAAACGAGTGAAACAGACAAGCAGGAGAGAGCGAGGAAGAAATCTGATCCAGAGCTGGCATTTATGACTCAGGCCCATTCACCCAGGATGAGATCTACACACACACACACACACACACACACACACACACACACACACACACACACACACACACACACACACACACACACACACACACACACACACACACACACACACACACACACACACACACACACACACACACACACACACACATGCGCGCATACATGCACTCTGAGACTAATGGATATTGATCCAGGAGATGGGAGACTGATTGAGGTCCCTCAGTAAAGGTTTCCTCTGGGCTTAAAGCTGCCAAGTCAGACGCAGAGCAGAAGCTACAGCCTAATGCTGTACAAAGCAGATTTCTGATTCATCTCATGTTTATGGGCTGGAAGTAAACAGGAGGATCGGTACATCATAGATCAATGCAAAGCAGTGAATGAAGGCTATGTTTGTTGCCTCTTTTTTGATAACATAGACTATTTACTTATTTTTTATGTGATAGGTTGCCCATAAACTCTTATTGTAGAGAAACTGACAGTTACATGAAACATTGTATTTGAGCTTAGATTTCCAATTGGCTAAAAACCCTTCTGCTTTAAAACAAGTTAGTAACGCACTTCAATCAGGAAGGTCAGGACAAAACGAGACGGGTTCAGGCTGCACCTTGTGCTTTCACCATGTTCGGACATTTTCAAGACCAAATGGCTCATAGATTGATTGAGGAAAATGATCATTAGATTAATCAATAATGAAAATATTAGTTACATGTTGTAGCCCTAATGATGACATCACCGGGGTTGTTTTGTAGGTCTCCTTTCAGAGGCACTGTGACAAATGTTTTAATGAGCTGAATAGTATAATGACCTGTCAGCTGAACTTCCACACTTATGCTCTGTGACTCCAGAGATTTAGGCTGCTCTATACTTCTAATATTTAGGTCATTATTAGGATTTTTAATTAAGACTTTTTGGTATTATGCGCTCAGTTTACTGTATCATGTTGGTGTAAAACATGCAAATCTAATATATAAGTGTTGAAGTTTTGCTTATTCATTTGCAACATCATCCACAATGGTCTGATCCAACCAAGATGTGTTAAAGGGACAGATTTACTGGTCCAATATGGCTTTTTTTTTGGTATTGACAAAGGTACTGAAGTCATTAGTTAGCTCAAGCTTTGGTCATGATGGAACAAACCAAAATCAAACAAATTTTGTGTCTACACCATGACAAATGTTTCTTCTGTTAGATATATTAATTTGGTCTTGGTGGATCCATTCTTTTTAGGACCAGAGTACTACCTCAAATTACCTTACAGAAAAAGTATCCTGATTACTGCCATGCAGAGAGGTATTCTGATTTTATAATTTGTAAAATGTAATAATTTATATATATAATTTTTTATACTTTGTGTCGGCAGCTGCAAACATTAAAAGCAGTTATCAAAAGAGAGGAAGTGCAGGACCACTGCATCCCTTGTATACATAACTGTGTTTATTATCATTTTATCCATTCCTGCCTATAAATGTCTATATTATTAAACTGTGTGCAGCTACTCTTTAAAGCATTGAATGGTTAAAATTCAGCATCAGAAATGTTTCAGAGTACAAAAATCTGCGCATTTGAACCGAGACGCACTGTAAGACGCTCAGGCTGATTAATCAAGAGGAAGTCTTCTCTTCTCTCAGGCATCATGTGGTTCGCAGCACAGGGGGCTTTGTGAAACCAGCAGTCACTGTTCTCCGATAGCTTTTCACACTTAGTCACAGGAGCACTCTCTCCGTTGTGCCGCTCACACTGACCCTGTGCTTTGTATTGTCATGCTCACAGCGTACTGACAATCAGCCTTGCTTCTCCACAGCGCGTGGTCATTTTTACTCATGCACACATAATTATCAGATCCCCCACACACCTCAAAGTAACTGTACTAATGTGCAAAAAGAGAGCATAAAACATGGAAGCCAGCTGGAGGAAAAGATGATGGTTAGGAGACCTTTGTTTTAGCGAGGCAGCTACAATCAAAAGCAAATGCGTGGCTGGGTAAAAAGCTTTTTAGAAAAGCATTGGATATTAAGCTAAAACACAGGGATAAAAAAACAACACTCCATCTACTTGAACTGTTTCCTTTATTGTGGCATTAAAAATTTAATGTTTCAGTTCGAAAGGCATTCATCCTGTTAAATGAAGCACAAATATAACACCGAGGACACAGTAACAGGACCAGCGGCTCAGGCACTTGGAAACCATTAGTGGCACTGACAAAAACATCCCATCTGTACATGTGGATAAGGACGGATGGACATTTAAGGGGATTTCATCAACATATAAAATGTGTTTTTTTCGGAGCTGAAAGTATTACAAATAATATAACCATCTGCTGCGCCTGTTGTAGCAAATTTACCATCATGTACCAAAAAAAAACCTCCCCGTGTAATATGCTCATGTTTTTCCTGGGTAACTGCTGAGAACATCAATCGGTTTGTAAAATTTCAGAGTAAATAATTCAGATTGCCCTCATTTTCCCATGAGTAGTTAAGTAAACACATCATCTTTCTCATGCTTTATAACAGGTGCAGGCACATTAAATTTTAAAGGCAGATTAGAGCTAGCAGAGCAAGCCAGACCCCCTGAATCTGCTGTGAGGTCAGTTTGAGTGGGAGGATATTGTGTTTTTATTCTAGTGTTTGAATTGTCATCTGTTGAAGACTGTTGCGATATGATCAGAGTTTTGGTAAACCATTAGCATTCAAACAAGGTGTTGCTGGTTTCTTCATTCAGCAAGCAGAATGACACTTAACGAGGATTAACATGCTTTTAGCCTGTGACACATTTAATATAAAACAGGTGTTTCCTGAATGGAAGGAAAACATCCGAAGTTGTAGTTGACAAATCACGATGTAAACACTACTATTACTGCACAGCATTTGGTAAAAACTCTGCTCTCTTAAAGGTCCTATATTGTATAAATTCAAATGTCCATTTCTTGTTTGCTTATAAAGCAGGTGGAGGTGCTGTATAAATACTGTGTTAGTGTCAAAACGTTTAGCTGAAGGACAAATGCAAACAACATGTATTCAGCAAATGTGCCGTTTGGACTTCTGTGAGTTTGTGATGTCACCACCTCACGCTCATGTCATATGTCCGCCCTCAGCAGGACCCACCGTCTAACTTTTTACCTGGAAGAAAACATGAAGTGGTTATTCTATCCAGGATGTAGCAAGCAACAAGACCGAAGAAAATCTGTGGCTGGTCTGAGCGTGTGTCAGAAAAGAGTCAGCCAATCAGAGGAGAGGGTCATTAATATCAATGTGCCTTAAAGATGCGGACATAGGTTCTTGGTAAAGCTCCCTAGAAAGGCGTACGAGAGTAGATATAAAACTATGCTTAAAAGGTTTTTGTTGCAAAAAATAAAATATGGGACCCTTTTAAAGTTTCACCTGAAAGCGATACAGGTTCCCAACAACAAACGACCACCTTACAAATCACAACACAACCATATTAAAACCTAGCAACAGACCAGAGAGGAAAGTAGAAAGCAAGTAAATTACGGCTCTTCAGAAAATACTGACAAGGTGCACTTGAGCACCTCCAACCTTCAGGCTTTAGTTTCTATAAACCCTAGTTCATAGATATATTTATTACCCCTACAGCTAAAACAAGCTGTAAACACACCTCAGACGTGTTGCGTTTGAAGTGATACAGTGAACTTATAAGCAAACGGTTTCCTACTTATACATTCCAAATTGTCCGTCTGTCCAACTCGTGACTGTAAGTTCCTTATTCGCTCTCCTTGTAGCTCTTTTAGACTCCACTAACTCCCGCTTTTTACCTGCTAAATGCTGCACTGTGTTTACAAGCTAACTTCTGTGGTAAACTTAATGCCAACGCTGGTGCTGTGCATCATCTTGCTTAAGGCATTTGCTGCTGTTCTGTGTATCATATCACAGGCTCGTAAGCACTGGTCATCTGGGTCAGGTTTACTTTGCCATTGCAGTGACGTAATCCAGTGTGCAAAGTCTAGGTTTGCCCGCTTAGCTGAATTAATGTCATGAGGTGAGCCAGGAGGTGAATTTCTCATGGTGGCAGTAATAGTTTCCTGTCTGAACCACACTAAGTTTAGTGGTTGGACGCTAACAGAGAGAGGACGAATGGGAGCATTTTATGAGGTCTTAAAAGCTGATAAGGAAACTTATAAATGCAGACAAGGAAGGAATCGGATGCAAAATCATCTTGCGCTATGCAAATGAAGCAATATATCTATAACTATTGTTGCAAATGGGAAAATTATGGATGCATATTCAAGATTTTAGGGACTAACATGGTAACATAAAAAGAGGGAAAAATGTTGTGACCTCACAGATTGGGGTCCACAGCAGGAATGGTCGGAAAAACCCGACTCACAGATGCCTGGCTCGACTAAACACTGTAATTTTTCAATCAGAATACGGTGAGTGAAGCCATCAGAAGCCATGAAGTCAAATCAATGGCAGCGCTGGGTTTGTTTTGTAGCCCAAAGCCCATATGGTGTCAGTGTGAACTTTTAGGTGCACCACAGAAATACAATCCCTAAAACCAGAACAATGAGCAGCAGATTCGATTTCAGAGGGAACAGCATTCGCTCCCCCGATAGTCAGATGCTTGTAAACAAGTTTGGTCTTTCTCTGGATGTGCCGTACATGGCAATGTGAAAAGCGGCCTGTAACAGCTTACCAATGAGGTAGGACGAGTTTGGGGAGCATTTAAAAAAGGGAGATGAATACCAGTGGCTCTGCACGTCTGGTTATGCTGCAATGAAGTCATTACAAAAATCGTCTTGATAAGATTTCCATAGATGTTAGTAAATCACTGTAAAAATATACAATGTTATGAGAACCAGAACGTCTGTGTTATTAATCATATAGTGAGCAGGAGGTGTGTGGGAAAGCCGAGTGGCCTAGACCTGTTTAATAACAGATCTTAAAGAGGAATATACAGTGTATACATGTATGATGTGTTTGAGAGCAGAACTGTGTGGCAGCAGCACAGGTTCGTGCCTCTGTTTGTGGTTGTGATGCTGTGAGCTCTAACCGCATTAGGCATGTTAGAGGTGAGAGTTCATTGGATTATACACGCTGACCTAATCTAATCTGGTGTTTATTCTCTGGGATTACTCTTTGCTTTTGTGTGATTTTGTACGGGGGCGTAGAGGTGGAGCAAGGGAGGTGAGAAGTTGGTTTTGTTGTGCATCATCGCACAGTTATACACACCCAGGGAAATGGTCTGTGTTGTTTCGATTTTGCCGTACTTTTTTGATGCCTTGCTTCATGAAATCCTAACATGTCTTTCTACTAAAACCTCATTTTCTTGAGATTTTGGGAAATATTCTCATTTGAATCCACACACAAACTAAAATGTGAAAGTCGTGGTTTCATAGGCTTTTTGTTGACTGAGTCTTTCTCTCCTAGTTGCCAGATAATTCATTTAGGACACATTGTCCTTGCTAAACTGAATTTTTTTTGTGCAGATTAAAGAAACAAGTTGTAATATGTTGGTTTGTAAAATGTAGAGGTGCTGGTACCTTCGGAGCCAACTTAGCTGTTCCCCCTTCCAGTCTTTGTGCTAAACTAAGCTCAGTGTCTCTTAGAAGCTTTTCAGAAAGATGTGAGAGTGGTATGAACCTCGTCATATAACTCTGGTCAGGAAAGCTAGAGTGCTTTTCTAAAATATTAAGCCATTCATTTCAAGCCAAGTTCAGACCAAAGATAATTAACGGAACAAAAATGCTTCAAAACGTTACACATTTTTTACAAATGTTTTTCTGTCCCTGAACTTCTGAAAATCCGACCAAACGATCAGTATTTTTTAAAAGCACCTTATCTGTATCTACTGAAAGTAGCAAGGATGCTAACGTTAGCAGATCAAGCTAGTATCTGCACCACTGACAAGCACAGGAAGACAGGTTTTGATTCATCTTGGCATTCAGAAGAGAAATACGTCTGGCTTCAGGCCAGAATGCAAATATAACAACATGCATTGTTTACCAACTTTCTGCACTTAACAGTTATAGTTACAGTTTTGGCCTAAAGCAGTGGTGTAGTTCAGAGGCGGTCTGATATTTTAACAGTTGCACATGATTTACAGGAGAAAGACTGCTTTTATTGCTATAGGTGCATGTTTTATCTCGCTTTTCTGTATCCAGACTTGTTTTCCAGTCTGTCACTATAGCAACAACGGCAACCATGTCAGTCTGTCTGACCCATGTTATTTCTTTAGGAACAGGCCTATGTAAACCAGGTCGGCAAAAGGCCCGTGCTATCACTGAGGCTTTACCACTTACACCGACAGGCACACAGATTACCGCCCACATACTGACGAGATAAGACCAAAGGCCAGCTGATAAGAGCCAATATGGTCTTCATATACACCGAAGGTGGATCACACGCTGCATTTGGATGCATTAAAAACAACGTTGTAGGTATGGTGCAAACAAAAACGCAAGATTTCTCATTCAGTAACACAGCTGTCAATCAGGACAAACAAAAATAGGTATTTACTGTCAGTTTGAAAGAAGCCAAAAAAGAAGTGGAGAGAGCTTTTGAGTGTGTTTTGCTCTATTGAATTCAAGTTACTTAAAAGTATAATGTAATAACGTCAAATATAACCCGTTAGCTCATTAGCCTGGGAATTGAACTATTAGAGTCTTTGTTAGATGTGTAAATGAGAGTTTTTGGCTTTTTTAAATTCCCTCTTAGGAACTATGGAAACACACATACAGTACACACACACACACACACACACACACACACACACACACACACACACACACACACACACACACACACACACACACACACACACACACACACACACACACACACACACACACACACACACGTATGCAAACCTCTCGCCTCTCCGTGTGTTTATAAAAAGGAGCTTGTCCCACTTTTGTCTCTCATCTGCCGTGCTCTCGTTCTGTAATTTCTCCGGCGAGGTAGCTAATTGGTGTGAGCTTGGGGAAAATTTGCCGCCCCGCCACCGTCTTCTTCAAACAAAGTGGAACAGGAGAGGGGAACAAGTCGCGGGGGCAAAGAGAAAAATGGAGAGAATATGGAGAAGAATGAGAAGTCAGGAGGTACGTTGGAGGTTTAGTGGAGGGTAGAGGGCGGAGGGGATGCAGGTTGCAAGTTGCCGTGAAATCACGTTCGCAGATAGCTATTTTCTTTACGCATTCTTGCAAGAGGAGCAGAAACAATAGGCCTCGTGGTGAGTGAATGATTATATTGTCCTGTTAGAGTGAAATAAGGAAGTCCATTCAGTGCAGGTGAAAGAGAAAGGAGAGGGGAGAGCAGTGAAATCCAAAGATAGTGAGAGAGACAGCCCTTGGAAAAATAATCAGGAGAGTGTGGAGTTGTGTGCCAACGTGCGTGAACAGAGCTCAGACTGGTTAATGAAAGAGGTCACTAAAAGAATTGGATTACCTTGCAATTGATTAGGATCAGTGTGAAAGATTTGCCTGAACGGTCTCTGCTCCTATTTTTGCTTGTAGAAAGAGACCGAGAGAGAGTGAACCAAACTAGGACAAGTCCTGAAAGACCATTGTACTCCTTTCTCTTTGGGTCTCCAGTGCATTCAAAACTGCTATCTCACTGTTGCCCTCCCCATCCCGCTCACTTTCTCTTTTGGTCTCTGCCTCGGACTACTTTTCACCCCCCCCCCCTTTTTTTTTTTTTCCTCTCTCGTGCTAAAGGCCAGTAACGAAGAGAAATCGATCCACTGTAAACATTACAGTCACTGACCTTTTGTGTCTTTAAAGCAAAAGACTGTGGAGCGCTGAGGTCCTCGAGATGGTCCCAGAAGTGCCCGAGCAAAATGAGGAACAGTTTAAAGCAGTGGCCTTTAGTCTTGATTTTCAGAGCAGAGCCGGGCTGTTTCATCTTAGGGGCCGTGTTACACCTGAGATCCCATGTGAGGGCAGACAACAACATGGTTGGGTAGAAAGATGTTTAATGAACTAATATATTCCCTTTATTCAATCTGCATTGATTTAGCTTAAGATTCAGCTGATTGTCTGATGTGTATTTCCTAATGCACATCTCGTGATGTATTTAATGTTTCGGCTTTGTTTGGAATGAAGAACTGGCTGGTTAGTTCACAGACACTGATCCAATTACCCCTATGCATGCAAGCACCAAAGAAGAAGCTGCATGCTTTTAATAATCAAATGAACACCTGTAAGTTAGATGTAAGCTACAAGTAGAGTCTGTTTAAGTAATAGTTATTAATGTTTGACTTAAAAGTAAACAATGCTCAGGGTTAGATAAGGGTTAAACATATGCTACAGCTCTGTTTGGGCTGATGTCTGTGGATTCAACCGTGCGTGTCCTGAGGTTCTCTGGATAGTTGGCCACGTGCATTTTTAATGCTTCCTGTCTGCAGTATGCAAGTAAGCACATATACGTTAAGGGCAGTATGCCAGGGTTTTAAGCAGCAGCAGACTCTAATAACAAATGAAAACATGGTACAACATTTGTTTAAGACCACAATACAGTCACTTCTAGGGCTGGGACAATATGCTCATCTCCTCATTTGATACTGTCAAGGTACTTCGGGGCTGATTTCATTTTGTAATTTTGAGTTTTAGATATTGGCAATTCTACAAGTGTTGCGATTCAATATTACCATTTACTACGCTTTTTTTTTTTTTTAAATTGCTTTTACTTATTTAACATTAGATCATGGGAAATAGTTCAGTCTTGTCATATTTACACAACAATGCACATCACATGTCAGTCAGCCTTTCTGAGTGTTTTTTCAGTGGCATCCTTTCTATAAACCCCCTTAAAGCCATGCTAATGTAAAATCTGTCTTTAGGAATACCACTTAGGAGGTCAGTCGGCCATAGGCTGTTCACATGCTGATGCTAATAGGCTAACTAACTAGCTCCTGGGCTTATCTACTAGCTTTAATACACTAGCTCAAGGGAAATAATGAATTACATTTTCAAATCAGGAATCAGCATAACCATTTTGAAATCAGAAAATAAAGAGTCCCAATATCTTACCCTAGTAATTTACCAGACTTTCACTGTGTTGAGTTATGTTTTTGTTGAGCAAAATGAAACACTCTTAATGAAGAATATCTGGTCTCTAGAAGCCATGTTGCAGCTTGGATCTATTTTATAGCATCTATATCTTTTAGTATAGAAACACAAACTCTATAGGCAAATGTTAAGGCTACACCAATACAAGTTTTTTTTGTTCTCCATATACAAATACTAGTAGCTCAGTTGAAGGTTTCTGTTGGTAGAAAGCAAAAAAACCACCAGGGCTGTGTGTTTCCCAAATATCTTGTGGAATGTATAATGTGTAAGGTAATGGGCCGTGGAACAAAACTCCTCTCAGATGGATCATCCCTCAGGTAATAAAGTGCCGTCCATGGCCCCTGACATTTAAATGTTTGCTACAGCTATATCTACACTCTCCAAGGCAGCTTTGACAGCAGAGTATTGCTCAGTTCAGTCAGCATGAGCCAGACAATAGGTATTTTTAAATGAAAGGGGGGCCTTTCCTATTTGTGTGTGAGTCAAACGATGAGTGTGCCTGCCGAGAAGGGGGAAGGCAGGGGCCCACAGAAAGGGTGGTCTTGTGTTCACGCAGGCTCGGAGACAGAAACGGCGTGTGTCGGGACACGAGAGAGCTGTCTGTCTGAAGGGAGCTCAGTTTAGGATAACAGTATAGGCAGTGTTGAGCAGAGCTGAAGTGTCGGTGAGTTCACTGAGTGCTGGAGAGAGGAGGGTTCGGATGTTTTGTGGGACTCGGCCCGTTGTGATTTTTTTTTTTTTTTTTTTTTGCTTTGTCATTTCCTCAACGGCCGTTTGATGCGTGTGTGATCTGTTTAACTTTATCCAAACAGCTCGGCTGACGTCTCAGCGGTGCGGTGGGCTTATCCTACTATGGTCTGTAACAAAGTTGGCTCAGTGTGTATGCGTGTCTGTGTGGTTGGATTAACCCACTGCTCTAGCAGAGGAAAAGCCTGAGCTCAGTACTGCATGTGTATCTGTGTCACTGTCTGCACACATAACATTGTGTTTTATCTCCTTTTGGTCCACGCATGTTTGACTTCTGGCTCAGCGACAAGTCTTATTGTTTAGCTTGTGATAAGTTGTGGGCAACCACTACTGTAGTCTGGTATTACATTGTTGTAAACTGCAGGCTTAAGTGGACATCTTTGGCATTGCAAATATGTGAAGTATGTGGGTGTTTGGTCATTCTCTTGCCTTCCTTTTCCCTCTTCTTTTCTCCTTCGTCCCGGCTGTTCTCTGTGAAGTTTTCCCAGGTACGGCGGCTTTAGAGAAAATTCCCTCGAGATCTTTGGGCTTCTCTTGACGGCTCGGCTCTGCTTTCCCATGCCGTGTTTGTGTTTGTCTCTGTGAGCCTTTTGTTGTGTTCACGGGGCCTGTGACATTGCCGCTTGTTGCCAGCAAGTTTGCTCTTGCGTTGCTTTATGTTTACATTGCAGCTAGATGTTCATGAATGGAAAGTGCCACAAGCAAAATGTTAAATGCTAAATCATACCGTACCAACTCTAGCAGCCAGAGGGAAACCTGTCGTCATGTAAAGAGCTATTGTATCATTAAGACGGAATTATCGGATAAACGTAAACCGCAGGGTGATTTAACATGATACAAGAATATTGGTCCTGGCAGGGAAACGCTTTTCTTTTCTCTTCTCAGTGGCCCAAGGCAGGTACATCTCAATATGAGGTCTTGACCATTCAGTTGGCTGACAGTCCCTCTACCGCTATCAGCCCTACTGTCACTTTTATATTGCGTACATTGCATTTGCATCAACATCCTAGCCACAGTATAAAGCTTCAATATATCCAATTTGACACTTGGTAATATGGAAGTGCCTGAAAACAATAAGCAGATATGGATGTTGTCTGTCTCATCAGCGTAAGCCTGTTTTTAGACCAACTTTATTTTTACGTGAAAAACCGTGGCCCTCTCTTTTATTTGAATAGAGCCAGTCCAGTAATGTGGAAGAGATGCCAGTGCAGAAGGTTCTGGCAAAACAATACGGGCTCGGCCTGGCAAACCCAGCTCAACTTTTGCTGCAGCTCGGACATCCTTCTGTAAAATGATGTACTGTCCAGTCAGAGTCGTGCAAGTGCGCGTTCCTGGTGGGAGACTTTGTAATGTTGAGCTCGGGATTGTGGTGATGAAAGTAGGAATGTGTGATACCATAGGCTGTCTATAAAAATTTAAAAAGTGAAGCCAATGCGCAAGTTCCCTACCACTGAGGGCCACAACGGGTTGGCTATAAATGGCCTCTAGCTTCATCCTTCCATCCATTATCTATACCCGCTTTATCCTGAACAGGGTCACAGCCTCAATAGAGTCCTATTCAAAAAGCATACATTTCGCTTATGTAATTTTAGGTCAATAAATTGTTTCCACAAGTCATCATGGTGGAGTTTGCTAAATTTAGTGGAGTGACCTGTTTCATTGACTTGCCTCAGGTGCAGTCAGGTTTCCTGTATAGGTAGGCGGGGCATAGTGTCCTCGGCTTCTCAGTCAGATCCACCCATCATCCTCAGCTCTTCCAAATATAGTCACATCTGGCTCCAAAAAAACACCCCAAGATGGAAATGACCAAAATACTAGACTTGGGCTTCAAAATGCCAGTTCACAAACCAATGAGTGATGTCAGAGTGGTTTGCCTGTTAGGCGATATGGACAATTTGCAACAATATTGGAGGCATAACTATTAATGCTTACATAAAGTATTTATACAGTGAAATGTTTGATCAATAATCATCAGTAAGGTGGATAATAGCAGCGATAGAACAGTCTACTAAAATCATACCATTTTATTGCAATGCAGCCTTTAAAACCAACTCTTAAGCCATATCATAAAATTATGATGTTCAAAATCTATGATATTATGTAGTCTAAAATTGTGATATTGATACATTGCCCAGCCTAGATGAAAGATAGTTGGAAAATCCTGTTTATAAGTACTACAAATCTTTGTGCAGAGTTCTGATATGTTATGAGCCTTTAAATGAATAATTCAGTGCTCGAACTGGACTTCCTGATTTGTATTTCACAATACCTCCAACAGCACACATCACCCAATAAAGCCATTGTTTTTACACGCAGCTGTTTTTGGTCTTGAATGCAAAACCTAAACGGCTGCTGTTCAAGATAGTTATGGGCAAAATTTAATAGATCCGTTCGTATGATAATCCTTACCCAACCAACTCTGCAGTCATTCAAGCTTGTTTGGAGGTAATGTGCCCATTATCAACCCGATATGACATGAATGCAGCAAATGTTGGATTATTGCCCTGTGTGTTTTAATGTGGATGTGAGCAACGTAACTAAAGAGCAGATTTCTGGTGCTTTAATTCAAACTATTGTTAGGTGTCATTTGAGCAGTTAGCCTATTTCACTGCGGCCCCAACAGTTACTGCCAAAATATCATTGTTCAGTAGTAAGTGTGTGCCTGTTATTCCAGCGCAGAAATTCACAACACAGATGTTTGAGCAATCCAAACACAAATGATTTCCTAGTATAGAGAGGAAAGAAAATAGTGTGGTAACATGATTTATTCGCATTCTTTTCTGCGAGGATGCCAGGCAGCATAAATCTATCTCAACTGAGCTCCTACATCAACGTGTAAAGTTAAAGATTGTACTTTGTGAGGTCATTCTCAGTCTGTTTATATTTCCTCTTTCTTCAGTGCATGTCATCTTACATCGTAGATGATGAAAGACGCTAAAATCTGTCAGCATGTCCTCTTTACTACATGTAGTACAGCTTAATATCAAATCAAACTATGTATATCCTCGTACAGACTGTCAGATACTTGATAGTTCAGATTCTGAATTCAGTACAACGATGAGCTTCTCTCCGCCCCAGTGCAGCACTCTGTCAGATTAAACAGGAAGGACTAATCCTGAGTCAGAACAGAGGCAGCATGTGTCACTGAGTCAGCCAGCTGAGCGTCCAGCCTGTTTACATGTTGACAGCACATGACACTGACCGTACCTTCCCCTCAGTCCCAGCAGAAGCCTCTCTCACATACAAACTATAGGCTGGATCAATGGGCTAATTGTTGTATTGGCTGAGAAACCGTTGGGCCTCGGTCATGAGTTATAAGGTGATGAGAAGATGACTGGTCCACTGTAAACAGAACGGGGAAATGGTCAAATCGCTGGTACCTTTGTATAATAATTATACAGTAAAAAAAAAAGTTTTCATACCAGTAGTTTTGGGTGTGCTCATATTTCTGGAAATTGAGACTGACTAAAATGATACTCCTATTTTGGTTTTTCGCTTTGCTGAACAAGCCAATGTTGGGAAGTTTCACATCAGCCAAACTTGCAAAAACTACTCTTAAGAGTCTGAGCTCTGCTTGTGCTACACAAATAACACCCCCTCCCCAGTTGTTGCTGTTACGCGACGCAACAGATTTCTGTAGCCAGCATGGTGGTACATTCAATCTTCAGCTGCCAGTCTTTCTGGTCATTTTTAGCCACACTAGCGTGGATGGCATGTTAACCTTACAGGCTGTTAGGTGTGGTTTGGACTCTAATGTCTGAACAAATTTTAGGTGGGTTACCATGAAATTTGCTACATATATTTGCATGTACAACATATTTACTTTGACAATCCCTTGATTTTTGTTGTTGTTGTTGTTGTACTGCATCATCAGTGCAAGGTTCTGGTAATACTTTGGTTTATGACCAAAGACGAGCAAAACGGTTACATTCCCACCAGCCTGAGCTGCACTTATTTGTAACTTTAGCAACTAACAAAGTTTTCCTTTTAATTCTCTTCTCTATTATTATGCCTTCGCACCAGCGCGCCATCCGTCCGCACATACTACTTAAGTTTTTGTACGTATACGTGTCTGTCCCAGGCCAGTGAACGCCACATCTGGGGAACCCCTAAAGGGAATTTCTTCAAATTTGGCACAGACCTTCACCAGGTCTAAAGGATGAACTAGTTCGATTTGGGAGGTTCAGAGGTCAAAGGTGAACACGAGATTCACTTGGATGCAAGGATGAACTGAACTGATTGTTTGAAATAGGTGTACAAAGGTCACTGTGACCTCATAAATCACATTTGTGGCCAGAATTCATACACTAATCATAGCAAAATTTCCCACAAATGTCTCATAAGATAAAAGGATGTAAGGACATTTTATATTCAAAAGGTCAACTTCACTGTGACATCAAAATGTTCTGCAAAAACACTTTTCTGGACATAATTTAACGCAATAACTCGGAAGGGCAGACTGTGACCATTTTTCACTTTTGGTTGGATGCTGAATCTGTGACGCTAATCTTGTGGTGTCCACTCTAAAGTTGTGCTGATTGTATAGATCGTATGTGCTGTCTGGTTGAAGATGTGTGTGAAGGATCCACGTTTTAGAATTCGTAGCTTCTTTGCAGCGACTATTATATTTGAGGCGTTGTCTACTCTCTTGGCTGCAACTGTGTTCTATCAGAATCAGCTTAGTGGCCAAATTTCCTTCAAAGTCTTCATTACATATATTATATCAGTCTAGACAGACATGGATGTGAACTGCAACTTGATTGGTTTGGGGAGGCATACAATCGCAAGGTGCTAATTCTTGCTTCTTTTAATGTCAGTGACATTTCAACTCAGACCATCAATCAAAATCAGTTGTTTCTTTATTGGTAACATAACTATTTTTGTCTTTTTTTGTGTGTGCCTACAGATGGATCCCTCCCTAAAGAGCCAAAAGGAGATGTATCGAGCCAGATCGCAGGTAAATCAAACATTCACACAAAAACCCAAACACTATTTTGCAGCTGTTTTTCCATCCTTACCATTCATGTTTTTGTTTGTGTGTGTGGTGACATCGGGAGGGTGGTGCGTAATTTATTGATAGCGGAAATAACAGTGTCGTACACACACACATGCACACACAATAGAGATTCCATTCCAGTGTCATTGTCATCATCATTTTTCACATCTTCTTGATTCCCCTTCCTGCCTCGTCTCCTCCCCCTCGTTCCGTCATCACATATCCTATTCCCCAGAACGTGATTGGCTACCTACGTCTAGCGCCCGTCTCCGTAGCGACAGCAGGTTCCTCATGATGAGCTGAGATGGACGCTTGTGCCGTCTCCTCAATTTTGATCAATTTGTCATCCCTTCATCGTTACATGGCCTTTCTGTTGTTTCCTTTCCTATCAATTATTTTTCCTTTTTTATCATCACAATATAGCCCAAACCTATAAAGTAGGTTATGATGGACACTTCCTTCATATGTGGGTTTATATCTGTCAATATTAGCTGCCTCTGATGGGACATTTTGAGGAGACATATGACCAGTTTGATATTTATGGTTATTACTCCCCTGTGCCTCAGCGGGATTTTAATGTATCATAGACTTGGAGTTTCTAGTCTGAAAAGGAGGGTTACTCACATGATTGACTTTAGTTGAAGAGTACCAGCAGTACTGGCCTTGAAAAAAAAAAAAAAAAAAAAAAAAGAAACCCTCAAACCCTAGATTTGCAGTAAAGGAGGACAGTGAGTTGGCAGGTTGCTCTTAAGCCCCAGGGCCTTGATGGAGACAGATTCAGTGCCCGCGGAAAAGGGCGATGAAAACAACATGGATGCAATTATATTGAGACAATACTTGGCTTCGGTGCCACTGTTTGGCCTGTCTGCATGATGCTGTCAAAGAAGTGTTTCTCTTAAGCTCCTCGCTGCTTGCCAGCAATGACTTCCTGGTTTTGGGGGCTGGGGCTGGGGATTAGGTCTGTCCATCTGTTGGCCTCTTCAGCCACTGGTCTCACTGGGAGGCTGAAGAGGGAAGGGAAGGGAGTGCGCTTATGTAATGTTGTTAATGCCTTTGGATTTCGACAGATGTGCTGCAGAGTGCTTTGCAGGGAGGGAGTGTTGTGGGCTGGTGCAGTTCCGTCACTGTCTCTCTTTCAATATTTTTTTTTTTTTTCTCTCTCCATGTCCGTCAGCACTAATGTCGTTGAAATGATTTTGTGTAAATCTTGAGTAATCAGCTGGAGTCTGCAGGCTGAAAGCATCGCCTCCAGATGGCGTATTGGAGCAGATTGGAATAGCTGAAGGGTTGCAGCAGCCAGAGCTGCAAGTGGCTGTTGACGGTGAATTGCCGCAGGAGTCAGCAGCTTCAAACACAACAACACTGTTTAACAAATCACTGTGTTGCACTCAATCTCAGGCAGCGACTGGATGGAAGTGAGGTTGTAAAATGTGTGTTTTTATTCTCCTTGTTACAGTAGTATGAGCTTTGTATTGATGAAACTTAGTGTTGCAAACAGTGCTCTTTCTCCGTCTCGTCACAGTTTGTCAGAATGGGATCAGGTGGCATTCAAAGACCCGGACGAATGAACTCTTGGCACCACTAACAAGCCGTCTTTTCTTTCTCTCTCTCTCTCTCTCTCTCTCTCTCTCTCTCTCTCTCTCTCTCTCTCTCTCTCTCTCTGTCTTTCTTCCTCCTCCCCTGCTGTGTTTGGGTCGCTGGGGTAACCCTGGCCTGTTTCTCGCTCGGTTAGCCTACCCTGCTATTAGAGGTCTGGATGGATGGAGAAAACAGAGAGGCGGAGGTAAAGGAAAGATGGAGCTCTCTCCTTTTCTCTCTCTCTCTCTCTCTCTCTCTCTATCTCTGAGGCCAAAACTGAGATTTGGGGACAAAAGGAGGAAAATGAGGAAGGACAAGGAGAATCTGAGCGGACTGAAAACAAACACTAAGCTCGTGCTGTTCAATCGTTTAAGCTGTCATATTGGTGTTTCTGAATAATGGCTCCCCATTTTCAACCACAGTAGCTGATTTTCAATGCAGCCTGAAATAACTGCTACCTAAATATGTCTTGTTAAAACTGCATCTTTTATTCCACGTTGTCTGTCTCAGGTCAGATCAGAACCAGAGAAATCACTCCATTAGTGTTGGGAAGGATTTTACTCAACAACCCGAGGGATGTCAGGCTGTAAAAAATGCAGTGAAACTTACCTCTGTATGCCTTTAAAGTGCAGAGTGAGTGAGTTTCAACGTCCCACAATGCAGTTCAGGCTTTTCTACTTAAAAGATTTAGGAGTGACTACTGAATATTTATTTATTACTGTTTTGGAGAGAAAGTGGAATATATAGATGGGTAATTTGCTTAATGGCAGGCCAAAATATGGGTACATATCACCCAATAACCAGATGAAATAGTAGGTTGTAATTACATGTTCTTTTTTGTTAACTAGTTGCCCACGTGTTTGTGTTTGTGCCAGCTGTACCCACAGAAGGTTCATTGTTACATTGGCACAGCTGCGTCTGATCACAGCAACCAATCAGATCAGCTCGTCTTGCTTCTTTGTTGGCGTTTGTTGTAAGGCGACCTGTTCAGCAGCCAGTCAGAGCGGATTTACTCGAACCGTGAGGTGGGGCAAGAGCTGCCTGTGGATAAAAACATAAAGCACCAAAATGGAATTACAATCGGAAGAACAGAAGAAGAAAATGGAGGGTTTAAAAGAAGGCAATGAAAAGTCAAAGAAAAACTAAGGCAGACAAGTAAATTGGCAGGAGAAATGGTAATTGGGGAAATATTATGATAATGAAACTGATGAACAAGGTAGTGTTTTTCTCCTAACATCCTTGGAGTTAAAATATCAACCCCTCCTCTCCCAGAAAAGCTTAGGTATAACTGTATGTAGGGCTATCGTTCAAACATTTTTGATATTGGTGCCAACGTCTTGACTACAGTACCAGTTCCTGAACAATTCTTTTCATTGACCCCAATTTTCTAAAATTCAATCAAATAAAAATAAAGATTTCACATTATAGATCAAATCTTTAGTTTCCATGCAGTTTAGAGGGGCATAGTAAACCTAGTTTATTTTCTACAATTAACAGATGTTCACTCAACGCCTCCCCGGCAAGCTATAGCTAGCTGGTTTGATTTACCTATATTCCCTCAACCCCTCACATGGAAGCTATTGAGAGAAGTTTTATTTTAACGATGTTCCGTAAACACTTATGTTATAAGTATTACTCCACTTACTGCAGTGAATACAACTTGAACGGGTGTTTGGCAAAAAAAAAAAAAAATTGAAAAGGAAAAAAGACATTGTAATTTAAGACTTACTCAGGTTGAAACAATGATTTTATCTGCAAGGACTTGCCGCCCCAGTCGAGCCCAAGTATACTAAACATTGTGGCTCACTCACACTGATGATATTTACTCCTTTGTAAAATTAAAAAAAAAGTGTTTTAGTGGATGTGACGTAGTTATCGGACTGTTTTCGTACCAAATGAATTTTTCCATAGTGGATAGTTTGGAAGCAATTCGGTCCCTGCCATAAACATATTGAAAGATTTTTTGGATACCCAGCCCAAACTGTAACCACAGTCATATTAGAAAACAGGACTTCCATGTTAGTTTGTAACAATAACACACATCCGGGTTAGCTGTAATAGAGTTACAAACAGGGAGGGGCTGCAGTTTTTCCCGATTATTTTCATTCTTCAAACAGCCTCCTTCATGTTTGGCCTAATGTTACAAAGAATACGCCGTGTAATAATGTTATTATCAATGTAAACTGCATCTTTGCTGTGCAAGAAAACTTGAGAGGCGTAGCACAGAGAGATCATGACATTGAATATATCTAATTTTGGCCAGAGTGAAATGTATTTCATAGTAGCATTGGCTTTGCAGGAAATGAAATGCCTTGAAATCAAGATTTACACCATGGGAAACATAAAAACATTTCCATGCATACTTTAGAGAAATCAATTGAAAGTGTCAAAATTAAATTAATTCCATTCAGAAGTTTCCCACGTTCAAACAGTGTAGTATTCATGAATAAAACAAACACACAGCCAGATGAAACTACCCTGTCCAGCTTTTATTTTTCCTCACCATGCTTTTCAGAGCATCTGTGATCATGAGTAGGTCAGGGGTCTATGTCATGGACACACTATTCCTGTCCACTCCCTCCGCCTCAAGGAATTCCTGCCATTCCCACACATCCCTCAGCAAGGAATTCCTGGCACGCCGTGAATGTGGGAAGTCCGCAGCTATGCCGGGATGCACACACATGTGCGCGGTTCTGGTTTCTCTTGACCCATAACAGCTGGCTCAGTAGCGAGGCGTCCTCGTCAGCTGCCGGGGAGCCGTTATGAGATTGTATGGAGCTGCTCTTTAATTAAATGGACAAGATGCTGTAAGTGTGTTTTGGTTTTTTTTGTTGGCATCTTTTCCCCTCCTTCCCTCCGCTGACTGCACCACCCATCCCATCTGTCCTCGTCCAGGCAGCTGTTGCATTATCTGTCTCCTTTTTTTTTTTCATAACAGAAAAACACACACACACACACACACACACTCCAACCCCGCCTCGAGGTATTTGTCACGTTCTCTCTGGGGCTGTCTTGTAGTGCTGTTTTTGAGTAAACTGCTTTGTTGTATCAGCGAGTCTAATGCCCACTTGACCTCTCAGAGGCCCCCCTACAAGTCTCAAGTCTCTGAGGTGTGTGCTGAGTGTTGACTTATTCACACACACACACACACACACACACACACACACACACACACACACACACACACACACACACACACACACACACACACACACACACACACACACACACACACACGACCCAGCAGCAATCATGACCTGGAATGATGAACTGACCGTGTCTCATTGAAATTTCGGCAAAGGATGATGGACATTTCTGGCATTTCTCTGTCGCCCCTTGCCCTCTCTCACTCATCGGTGTTGCCATGTCAGTGATAACTTTGGTTCGCCCACTTCACACAGGGCTAGTGACCCAGGAAATGTTAGGACTTAGTGTCGCTTAGGAAAAGTTCATGGAGTTGAATTGTTGTTATACGGGATTGACAAGTTTCCTGGAAAATATCGTTCACCTCAACTTTTGGAGAGTAAATTCTTCTTAGAAATTCAAGGCTTGACAATGGATATCGGTTTCTCTGAAGTCCTGAATTTACACATCATCAGAAAGGTAATAAGAACCTCCTCTGTGTCTGCTAATGGTTTATAGATTACAACTACAATGAGGAATGTCATTTGGTTTCCACAGTTTGTCATTGCAGTTTGAAGGCTAAACTTGATTTCTCGATGTGTACTTTTCATTAGTGTGCCCAACAACGTAACGTATTGTGGCTCAAAGAATGATTCCATAACAAAGTTACTCGATAGGCTGTGTTGTAGACACCTAGCATAGCAAGCCTTTTCTTTAACATGACTTGATCACATGATTGTTTTCAACACAACCCATGTGAAAACACACACTTTTGTTTTATCCAAAGCCCAAAAATTCCAACTATGAATTCTTTCCACCGCAGGATTTACCACACTATCATCCCCGTCCACCACCATCAGTTAAGGTTTATCTTATCTACCACCATTAAGAAATCTTTCTTTTTTTGCAATGGACCATTGTACCGTTTTATCCACATCTCTGCACCTCGTGAAGAACACGTTTAGGCTTGACATAGAGTGGGTTTTGTAATGCAACAAGGAAGACAGTTTGACCAGGAGTAGAAAATAGTGCTGAAAGAACTGAGAGAAGTTTTTTCGATGACTCATACTTTTAGGCCAGTTATCCAGAAATCATAATTCAATTATGAAGGGGTCTTTACATGTCATAGACCTTATGATCAAAGCATCATTTATGAGTGGCAATGCATCTTTACTGACAAATATAGTCTTTCTTTACAGTTTTCCTAACTGATAACAATTTATGTGAATAGTCTTGATTGTAGATTAATCCAGTGTCGTGTATTTCAGTGGAAACTATGATCAGACACTATTTTTCTTTAGCCCCTCTCCCGCTGATGGTACCAGCTCTAATCAACTCGACTCCACTTGCTTTTGATACCAGTGGTTTTTTTCTGGATCTTGTTTTCCACTGCTGATCGTACCCATCAAAGTGCTGTCGCCACATGAAACTGCAACTGTTGGATCCTTTCATCGGCAACCAAACACTCACGTTGAGTGTCTCCTCAATTCACCACGGCGTTGTTTAGCGGGCTGTCATTAATTACGTTTTCCAGTGAATAAGAACAAAATTGCCACCGCTATTATAGCTTGGCTAGTTAACGATGACGAATTTGTGCAGGAATATTGTGCTCAAAAAATATGTATCTTGCATGCAGTGATTGTGACAATTCTCTCTGAACAGTGTGTTTTCATGCCGTCTTGTAGCTTGGGACCTTGATGGAGGTGATAAAAACAATACCAGGTGCTATCCACAACTTTTGCCCGATGGAAAAACGAAAAAAGAGTAAAGTCGAGTCGAGCCAGTACCAGCAGTGCATGCAGACATGACATGACCAGTTCCAAAGTTCTCAATTTGAGTGGTCCAGTTAAGTTTTGACGCAAAAACATGAAATCTATGAATTTGATCATTATCGCTAGGGAACCATCCCTGATACTTATAACAGGAATATTTGGTATGTTTGAGGATAACAGATCTTTAAAAAAACCAAAAGGGGAGCACCTTAAAACTGCTATCTATCTCTTGATAATAAGCAATGAAGTATCCATCACTAGAAGTTGATAAGTTCATTAAGTTGTGCCATTCAGATAATGGACCTAAAGATTACAAGCAACCACCACTGCTCAGGGCTGCCATTGTATTTATAATGAGCACTGATTTGACTATGTGCTTCCTACTTGTGCACAATTAACTTTTGAACCTTTATGATGTCTTCTCAGGTACATTGCAGGAGTAATCGAAGCCTCCCTTGCACTGTAGGGGTTTCCCCATCCATCTCAGGTCTCCCTCCTCGTGCTAAGCAGCTTCTCAGGGTTCATAACTGCAGTGCAGGCATATTATAATTATTGCTCCTCCTACACATGGAGGATTACCTCCAGGAACCTGCCTTTCCAAAAGACAGGCAGATTAGCCGCTCACCTAATGCCACACGAGGTACACACTCGTGGATCTATGGCGAGCGCTCACGCCCAGTCAAACAGTCTACACTGATATCCCAGTCTCTGCTTGGAAATGTTTGCTGCAGCTTTTCCATTTGGACGTGTAGACAACACCAAAATGGGCGGTTTTGGTTGTCTGCAGGACTGGAATATCTCCCCTCAGGAATCTCAGGATTAGACTCAACTCAACTCTGCCCACAGCGGACCGGGATCCCTTCAGCACATCAGCCCTGTCAGTCTATCATTAGCTGATGGTCGCAGCGGACTGCGTCTCTCCATCACCGAGCAAAGCCAAATCCACAGCAATTTATGGATTTTTTACAATTCGTGGAATAATTGTCAGACATGGCTTGCTGGGCGACCAATCACAAGTGGCAGCATGCTCACACTGGCTCTGCCCTCATACAGCTGACAGGTACGGTTCTGCCTGTCTGGTTGGTGAGTTCGTAAGTGAGTGGACGGATGGCAATTATAGACCATCCATGAGGTCATCACCCTCCTCTTGTTTCTCCACTATTCTTCCTCGTCCCTACATCACCTTGAGGAAAACTGAATTTACTTTCATTTTTAATCGTAGTGCTTTAAATGAAATGGGAATAAAGAAGCCGAGAGAGTGAGAGTAACTGATGAGTTGATCATTACCATCTTGTCTTCCCCTTTGTGTCTGTGTGTCCACCTGTTGTTTCCCACTCCTCCCCCCTTCATTCCCTCTTCTAATTTAACACACACACTGTTTTGTTTTTTTGGTCTTCTCTCAGCCCAGTTATGACACAATGATGCGTCTCATTAGCTAAAAATGTTTCCCTAGTTTCTCTTTCCTTGGTTCTCATCATTTCTTCTCCAGTGTATGTGCTTCTGTGTTTCTGTGTCTGGGTGTGGGTGTGACCTGGCCACTCTATATTTAGCTGCTGTGCCACTTTCTCCAGTCCCAGAGCACTGCAGAGCACTGGAAAGTGATGGGTCTGTGTTTTTTAAACTTACCTCTTGTGTTTGGTGAAAAATACACCCAAAAAAAAAAATGCTTCAGTGCTGTTAAATACCTCTGATGGAGGTTGTACCTTGCATACAGTCATTGTCTGAGATTTAGAGAATTCAAAAATAATAACCCTAGCAAGGAATTGTTTGTAGAGATCAAACTGTAAAGAAAAATGGACTTAGTCTCTGTGTCTGAAAAGTGATGCCAATCAAAAGTGCCTTAAAGTACAATACCACTGATGGCCACTAGGGGCTCGCTACAAAAAGCTTCTGGCTCCATAGACTCCTATTTGAAAAGCAGCAACTTCTCTAATGAAATACAAAGTCAATACAAGTCATTAACTAAATTCCCTCCTTGTGATCAATGTCCTGGTGGTCCTTCTGAAAATAATCCCACCATTAATTAGATATTAGGCCTCAAAGAGGGATATGTTTGGGGGCTACATGGTTTGATTGACATGCCTGGGGTGTATTCAGGTTACCTGTATAGGTGGGCGGGGCATAGTGTCCTCGGGTTCTCAGTCAGATCCAGTTGTTGCCCCTCCCCCGCTTATCCAAATACGGTCACTTCTGGTTCCAACTTGGCGACGATCAAAATACCAGACTCGAGGCTTCGAAAAGGCAGTTCACAAACTGATGGATGACGTCATCATTTACCAGTAGGTTTGCCACTTGGTAGAAATGTGAGTATGCATCACTCACTGAGGAGGAAATGATGGGAAAATTATTAGCATCATACGACAATCCAGAATGCATTTTGCAACAACTTTGCTGCAGTTTTCAGGAACTTTTTAAAAGACGATTTGGAAGATGAAGTAGAAGGAAAGAAAGAGTACCAAATGAAATGCTTTGAGCATCTCTGACCCAAGAACATGCAGATAAACATACAGCTATTAATTTCTGAGAGTAAATGTGAGCCTGCACTTGAATCCATCCAGTAAGCGTCTGGACATGAAAAGGGTGGCGTTAAGATGGAGGGGAAAGTTTTGTCGGTTAAAAGTGTGTGTCTGTGTTCTGAGGTGTGTTTACTCAGTCTGGTGACTGTTAAATTTTACTGTACCGTAGCAAATCCACACAGCTACAAAGCCCTCACTGTGTGCGCCGTGTTCACACACACACACACACACACACACACACACACACACACACACACACACACACACACACACACACACACACACACACACAATCACTCTCACTCACTCACTCACTAACACGCAGCGGTTTTATGCTTGTCATCTTGTCAACATTAGGATTTTCATTGACCTTTGATTATCCTCCTGGTCGGTGGCAGCCAGCCAATCAGACAACAGGTTTACGGGCAAGATCAAAGATGGTCTTTGCTGTAGAAGATTAATCACTGCATGGTGAAAACATGCTGACTTATCCATTCGTGTGCATATGGTGCTATTCACCTTGATATGCACACTCCTTTTTCCATTTAGCTTCACACATCTATGGCAAAGACATCACTGCTGTCAATAATTAGCACTTATAAACATCACTGATATGCTAATCCTCAGTAAACAGTCGGATATTAAAGGAGGTTGCATATGATGCATAGTCCATATTTGAGATTGCCATGACAACCACGACATTAGGAACAGCCGTGCTTAATTTGTAAATCATTCACTGTGTCTTCACGTCCCTGTCGTTTCTCTTCTCTCTGTCGATTGTTGCAAGGAGGAAAAATGGAATAAGTCCAAAAGGGATAATTACAAGCATGAAAAGCAAGAAGGCTAAGAAACTGAACTCGGTAACCTGTGGCCTCATTTATACAACATTGCGTAGAATCCACACTAAAAGTGTATGTATGCACACAAGCACAAAATTGCACACCTGCACGCAATGTTCCTTTTATGAATCACAATCCACATGGAAATGTTCACACGTAGATCAGCCTCACATCCCGCCTTTAACACGCCCACATTCAACCATAAATGGTCAATGCTCAAAGCATATTATGAAGGTTGATGCATACAAAATTAGCCATGTGGGTCAGTGGTTCTTTGGTGAATCTCGTCAACAACAGAGAGGAAAACCCGGAAATTAAAATTTTCCGCACAGAAATTGAGCTGCTTGTGGACAAGGTGGAGGATATCAAGCTCATATTTGTTTGGTGGTCTCAGCTGTGTGATCAAAAACAAAAGAAGTGGCAACATGTTGCCTGCAGTGATAGAAGTTTCACCACGATGTCTCCGTGATGCTTTGCTCTGTAGCTTCAGAGCGCAGTGAAAGAACTTTAACACAAAACAACAACAACATTAAACTAAATGTGCACAATATGAGAAAATATAAAAAACTGCCGCTCTGTTCTGCAGTTCTTTAGCCTGATGTTACTTGATGTTGTCTTGGATTTTTACAAAGGATGATGATCAGTTTGCAATGTAAATGCAGTGAAAAGGGACGTGTTGGTGAGACAGCTCGTATGATTTAATAAGCAGAATTAAATGTGAGATTTAGATTCGCTTCTATCATTTACAATTAAAAGTTGCTTATGGAATAATTAGGTCACGAGCAAAAATGACCCTGCTGGTTAGTCTGTTAATAATAAAGTGGACCCATGTCCAAATAAGATGTGATATGAAGTGAAATTGAATGTGAGAGGCTTTATTATACATATCAAGATGCCTTTCACATTTACCTTCTACAATGTGCCTTCAATTCTCCACCTCACCGACTGTGTCGCCAATTTTCTACGTCTCCAAAACGTGCATAACAGTTTGCTTTCAGGTGCGCACATTTTCCCATCAAGTTTGTTTTGTTTTGTGCGTACGCAACGGTTATGAACGAGGCCCCTGCTCTGTCTTTCTGTCTGTTGATCTCCTCTCTGTTTCAGTACGATAGCAGCACGGCAGCGACACACAACAATCAGCTGTTTACCCGTTTCCTCCTCGTTGTTGAGGTTAAATCGCAGTAACATGAGCTCACGTGACATCCACAAAACTCCACACGCATCAGGCAGCACGTTTGGCCTGAGTGAAAGAAGTCTATCTTTTTCTCTTCTTTATTTCCAAATATGATTTCTGCATCTAAAATAGACAAACGAGCAATTTATGAGTAACTTTAAAGGAAAATAAAATGGTAACATTAGGTACAGATTTTGATAGTGGCATTGGATGTGTCCCAATCTGGAAGTGTTTGGATCCTGTTAATTAATTAATCCCCAGGAATATTCTTGGTAGATTCATGTAAGGTTGGAACTTTTAATCATTTTCATAATCACCTTATGAGCTTAATGTTTAAAATGAAATATTTTTAGTCTGTTAAATAACCAACACTCATCACAATATCCTCAAACCTAAAATTCTAAGATTTATACAGTTTTCTGTGATGCAAGACAAAGAAAAAACTTTGATTCTCACATTTGTCATCAAAAATGTTTATAATTTTTGTGTTAAATATAACTTAATTCTCATTCATTTTTTTTGTCAATTTAATAATCAGTTAATCAGCTAACACCATATAACGCAAAAGATACCCTACAAAGCCTTAAACAATTTGTTTTCTGTAACTTTTCTTTGTATAACGCAAATATTTTAGGCTCCTACTTAAGTTGGTATGTCTCTGAGCAGGAGCATAAAAAAAAACAGGCAATTCAAGCTGTAGATGCAACCAGATGTTAGAAGCAGCTGCAAAACTTCAACATCAGGTTTGTTGGATGCAGTTAGAACCACAATCTGTATAATTTCATTTGTACAGTAGTTTGTAGTGTTTTATTTGAAAGTCAGCCCACTCTTGGCCTTGTCTGGAACATGATTTGAAATCAAAGCAAAATGTTAAATCATTTAATGGATTAGTTAATCAACAGAACATTCATGGGTAATCATTTTAAAATTAAATTGTTTGTTTGTCGAGTAAAACTGACAAACACTGACTGGTTGCCGCACATCTAATGTAAAGATTTACTGAAATTCTCCTTTATAAGTCAAAATTGAGGGTATAATTTGGGGTTTTGAATTGCTGGTTGGACAAAACAAGTCATTTAGATTTTGATAAAATGTCAAACAAATTGTCCCTCACTACTTCGTAAAGCCCAGGCTAACATCACCATGAACTTTGGGAGCTTTTGGTAGTCATGTTTCACTTTAATAACCTTTTATCAAACATTTCAGTAAGAAAACAATCCATTCATCAATAAACAAACTAGCCAATTTGACTCTTCTGCTCTCCGTACAGGATGAAAATCTGGCCCATGTGTTGCTCCCAGAAATAGAGGCAGAGCAAGAACTCTCTGTCTGCAACCAGCCTCCTTTCATGCATCATCTATGGAGAACTAAAGGCTCGCTCTCTACAGGAGCGCAGTGGGAAATGCAGTTGATCATGCTAATTTGTTTTTTTTTTGTGGCACCCTGAGGGAGGGCAGGAGACAAATGAGAGGAGGAAAGAAGAGTGAAAATAGAGACAAGTGCTGATTCCCATCCATCTCCTCCGGTGGGGGAGAAGAATTAGCATCTCATCAGCATACAGTCGTAAATACGGCGGCATGCTGAGAGCAGAGAGTACAATACAACACACTGCCTGGGAGGGGTGTGTGTGAAGGTTTCCATGATAATAATAATAGTAAAAGGACAACAGAGAGGTTACTCCTCCCCTTTACAGTACTTGTTATTTAATGCACGGTAACAAATTGTGTCTTAGTTTGGCGCATCATCATACCGTACACACACATGATCTTTTTTGCTTCCTGTATCTACTGTGCTTTCTGAATCGGTCTAAGCAGACACATTAACAAAATGTGTGTTAGTGACATGCAGTATATTACCAGATCTTACCTCAGATTAAGGTCACATAATAAAGCTGTCTTGCGAAAAAGCCGCAGCACAGACATCTTCCTCTGACACCCGGGTGGGGGATAAAAACGAGGAGAAAGTCAGAACGTCAAAGACAGAGCGAGAGAAAAAGAGACACATGGGTAATATGACTTGTCTGGGTCATCAGTCACATAAACCAGAACTCTGCTCCGTCTGAAGGACAAAATCTGGGCTCAATCTGTCCATATGCGCGTGTCTGTGTGCACGTGCGCAAAGCTGGGATGTGACTTCAATCACTTCAGGGAATTCTGTGTCTATATACAGCAGTTGTTTGAACAGGTTTGCACTTATTGGAAAATCTCCTGACAGCCATTCATTCACTTCTGACAGAACATTAGCAGCACTGCAGGGGGAGCTTTGACATCATCACACCCATGAGGTCCAGCTTGACATTTATAGGGTGACAGTTTATAGTTTGGATTATTGCTGTGGGCTTTTAAAAAAAAAAAAAAAAAGATGTCATCAATTCTCATTATTTATTCCAGTCAAACCAATATGTAAAAACCATCAGTCCCGGTGTACTTTGCCAGAGGATTTTTCCCCAAAAAAGAGTG
Organism: Brachyistius frenatus; assembly: GCF_029030835.1. Lineage (NCBI taxonomy): Eukaryota > Metazoa > Chordata > Actinopteri > Embiotocidae > Brachyistius > Brachyistius frenatus. The sequence goes on from NW_027210645.1 coordinate 2,932,396, forward strand.
GCAGTATTTGAGAGCCAGTGATGAGGAAAACCTGAAGGCTCAGCCACTACTGTGTGATTCATCGTTGAATACGAGCTAGTGCTATTTATTTATAGGAAAATGTCACAGATTAGTAGTCTTAAATGAAGGCAAGTGGGTAAAGTAACTATACTTATATTCATGTTTCTTAGCTGACGGCCTGTTGGCCTTCACTAATAGTGCCATTTGGATAATTACTGACTGCGGTTTCAGCAGACAGGGAAGGGAAATACTGAAAGCTGAGATGGCTCATTTTCTAAATTCAGTTAGAAATGCTGAGTATTTATCAAGGTTAAGGAGAACTTGAATTGGGTTACTGGGTTAATAATTTTATCCGTGGCTTTATGGATGGCAATGTTGGTCTGTTGGTTGGTTCGTCCAACATTTTGCAGAGACATTCATGGTCCCCAGAAGATGAATCCTTCACTTTGGTGAACCCTGAGCTCCCTTAGCACCCCAATGAGGCCAACATTTACTGACATTTGATGGATTGCAGTGAAATTTGGTGCAGATTTGTATGGGCCCTGTAAGATTAATTGAAATAGCTTTGGTGATCCGCTGACTTTTCATCTCTTACCACCATGAAGTCAACGTTTTAACAGTACGGTGATGGTTAACGATCAAGTACCTTCAAAACTGATGACATTCCAGCATGATAACACTGAACATTAAACCCGCTATACGTCAGGTTGTTAGCATCGTCACGGTCAGCATGAAAATAGGGGCTTCAAGACCAAAGAGATCTAGGAACTCTAAGAGAGTTCACCGAGGCTTTTTTTGTTTGCTTTCGCGCTGCCACTAGAAATGCAGAGATGATGTAAGTTGGCCGGCGGATATCAACATTTCTTCTGCACGACATACAACAACAACAACAACAACAACAGCCCTTTTGTCAGTGTCCGACTAGTTTCTTTGTTTGTGTCATATTGTGTTGGATCATATCCAAACTATTGTGTTAGAAAAAAATTCACACAAACTAACTGATAGATAGACCAGTATCACCCCTGTCTACGGGGTAAAATTACTGTTTTTGTCAAGGGAGTCTAGTCGCTTTGAAGAGATGGATATAACAGCACAGTTTACTGTCGGAAAGGACTGTCTGACTGGAAGGTAAAGCGGTAACCAATCACTATACACTTAAATCATTATAGTTCCGCTTGTGGTGGGAAAGTACTTACCCTGAAGTAGGAGCTTAAAAAAAATCCCTTCTTACATTTTTGTGTTTTGAAAATATCGTTTGCCTGTGGTACATTGTGTTTGACCAATTAACATACACTCATGTGTGAACCAATCACGGCATACCTAGGCCACTTAGGTGTGTATAATGATGCAGTTTACCTTTGACAAGGGTTGTCTGACAGGAAGGTAAAGCAGTGAATCAATCACCTTTCACTTAAGTTACTATAGTTCCTCTTGTGCTGGGAAAAACTTACCCCCCAAAAAGTCCCCCAAAACGCAGTTATGAACTATAATCGTCCTCAGTTCCTGTTGTGACGACACAGAAATAAAGGTTGTACTTCCTCCAGCGGTTCTGAGAAATATGAAAACGCCCTCTGGTCGAAACACGCCTCCAGTCCTCTTAATTTTTAATTTTTTTTTCCATTTTTGATGAATCCTTATAAATAAAGCTTTTTCTCTCCACTCAACACTTACTGTTCGATGGGAAAATTCATCAGCCTCTGACTATGTGGGAATCCTCTTAACATCCGCAGTATTTCATGGTGTTATGTTTTAACTCTAGCTGACGGGAACTGAAGTGGCCAGTGGCGTTTAATGTTTCTTTACCCCGGTTCACCTCTGCTGCAGAAAGAGCTGTAACGGCTCTCTGTTTCCCCTGAACTTCCCCCACGTCTGGCCTCACTTTGTCTCACCACTACTGCTTCTCCAACCACCGTCTCTCAGCTTCCTCTCGGAGTGTGTGTGTGTGTGTGTGTGTGTGTGTGTGTGTGTGTGTGTGTGTGTGTGTGTGTGTGTGTGTGTGTGTGTGTGTGTGTGTGTGTGTGTGTGTGTGAAGGAGAGAGAGGGAGAGTGAACTTTTTCCTCATGATAGAAGCAGTCCAACATGGGACTCAATCCCCTGTGTTAAAAAGCTGCAGATCTCTAGATTACAAATAGACAAAAATCTCCTGTCCCAAATAATCTGCCCTCAAGGAAAAAAAAAAAAAAAAAAAAGAAGCTATGGCTCATCAATTTGGGTAAAAAAAAATAACCTGCTTTTTTTTTTTTTTTTTTTTTTTACTCTTTAACTTAAACTTCTATGTCTTCTTCTCTTTTTCTTGTCTCTGTTCAGGTTTTAGGAGAAATGAGGAGATGAGAGCGATGGAGGTGCTTCCCATCCTCAAAGAGAAAGTTGCCTTTCTATCGGGTAAGTTTATGGATCTGTTTGTGTGTGTGTGTTTACCAGGTATCAAGATTACACACTTTACTGCAGCTCATCTCCCTAACGCTTTTAACTTCTAACACACACACACACACACACACACACACACACACACACACACACACACACACACACACACACACACACACACACACACACACACACACACACACACACACAGTGAGGACATAATAACAAGCCATGCCTGTAAAAACTCCCAGGGTCAGGCGGAGACACAGACACTTAACCTCTGACCCATCTTCAAACACATACGTGCACACACACGCTCGACACACAATAGACACACACAGATATCCATTGTATAAGCAGAATCAGCAGGACTGTAGAATAGAGAGCTCCAGCTGCCTGTCTTTGCCCCCTCCGAGGGAAGCTCAGCCATGTCTGACACACACACACACACACACACACACACACACACACACACACACACACACACACACACACACACACACACACACACACACACACACACACACACACACACACACACACTTTCTTGAATAGTGCCAGAGAAAACTCACAGGAGGCCGGGCTAGAGATATGGACTGCCAAGAACATCCAGCAGGATTATTTGTACAACACACAAAAACATTATTCATTTCGTGCTTGCGTGTGTGTGTGCAAGGGAGTGAGACAGAGTGTGTGTTATAATCAGATATATCTATGTGCATGCATGCCTTTAGAGAAAGACTCATGCAGTAGATCTCCACAGAGCCAACTAGAACAACAAAGTGAAATGTGTGTTAATTGATGACTGTGTGTGTGTGTGTGTGTGTGTGTGTGTGTGTGTGTGTGTGTGTGTGTGTGTGTGTGTGTGTGTGTGTGTGTGTGTGTGTGTGTGTTTGCGCGCGTGCATGTCTTGTGCAGACGCCTCTTTGGTCCCTTTGTGTGTGCAGCGAAGGTCACAGGTAGAAACAATGATGAGGACAATGACTCAGACAAACACACCGAAATTGAGAGCGGGGGAGACAGGGCAGCGTTGCCATGGAGATGGCTTACTGTGAGCGAGCGCATCCCGTAGTAGTGGCCGGCGGAATAATTGGCTTTGAAATGAAGGAGAGAGGGAGGTAAAGGAGGGGCTGCTGGTGAAAAGGAGGGTAAATGAGCTAAGCCTATTATCCCGAATCCGGCCCCTTAATAAATCGGCCATGTTTGCCCTCTCTCATGTTTGCCTGTTGCCACGTGAGCGTTTGATTTTCTCCTCTGAGCAGCCGGGTCGAGCCTACAGGCGCACAGCAACCCGACTGAACTCACTAATTTGTGGGCTGAGCACAGTCAGCCTGTGTTTACGAGTTCCCACGTGAGTGAAGCAGCTCTTTGCCTCTGCAAGACGAAGAGCAAAATATTATTACACTACAACATATTCACAATTCAGCCTCATGAGTCCCAAATGTTGCCCAACTACTACATAGAAAGGCAAAATAATATTTAAAAGGTTGGATTCAGGCTACCAGGCTCTAGAAGGCAGAGACACTGTAAACATACACAAGTTATGCATAGTTCCTGAGTAATATACCAGGCATTCAATAGGAATGTGTTTGGAAAGAGCAAATGGTTGAATAATTTGATTTATATGAATGTTTTTTAGGCAAGTTGGCAGCACATCTCTAGCCTGGTGTTACCAGACCCCAATTCACTGCATGAGTTTATGAGTCTGGATCATAGACTGTATATAAAAGTGGACGTAGCTTCTGGGTCTGAAAAATAAGGCAGATGCAGAAGTGCCTTAAGCTGCAATACTACCAGGTTAGAGGTTGGCTCCAAAATGCCTTCAGGCTCTATTGACTTGTATTATTAATTATTTTGGTGTTGTTAACTAAAGTCCTTAATAGTTTTCTAGCTGTCCGTCTCAAAGTAATCCCCTCATTAAATTGAAAACAGGCCTCAAAAAGATGTGTTTTGGGGTTATGTCGGTTTGATTGACAGGCCTAGACTACATTTAGAAAAATATGCTTCCAGACTTCAACGTTATCGCACTTGACCACCAGCACTGGTCACTGATTGGTCCGTCCTTCAGAGTGGCAGAGCGAACCTCAATGAAAACGGGGTTTCCAGGGTCACACTGAAGAAAAGTGAGCCTGTAAGCAACAGTTTGGCGGATGCTAGCTTATATAGTTTCAGCCTGTTGCGTGGTTCTTCAGTCCAGACTGAATATAGAACAACATGAGATGAGCCGTATTAGCTTTGGTGATCTTCTGGTCTTTGGTACAGACATTTACGTTCCTGTCAGGAAGAATTGTATTAACTGTGTGGGATCCTTTAATTTTTCTTCTAGCGCCACCATCTGGTCATAATTTCAGTTTTCAATCCTCAGCTGTGCTTTGTGTTCACAGCTAATTAGCAAAATTTAGCATGCAAACATGTGAAGCTAAGAGGCTGAAATGAAAAATGCTGTACTTGCTTATTATCAGCTAGCACGAACATTTAGCTCCAAGCACTGCTGCGCCTCGGTGCAGCCTCATACAGCCTGCAGCATGGCTGTTAGCCATTTGTGGGCAGATACACTTAATTTTCAGCTCAAATATACAGACAGACAAAACATACAGGAAAGCTCCTCGTGTGGACTGTTGTATTTTAATTAATTAGGAAGTTCTTTCTTTTTGAATTCAGACAGAATTTTTCCTGTTACCTTTCTAAAATGTTGTGTTTCATGGTCTCTTAACGCTTCCATGAGTTCCATCTCTCACCAAGGCTGTTTGATTTAGCCGGCTGAGCATCTCATTTAATGGATTAGCTAACTTTCTACCGTGATGACTGTTGTCCTGCAGTCAGATTTCTGCAGATTTAAAGGCACAAATATAATCCTCAGGTAATTTCTCTCTCCCTCATTCACTGTTTAAAACAGCATTGTGAACTGCAGATATCAATGGCAGGTTTGTGCATTACATCACACAACACAAATGTAGACATGTTCTCACTCTAATGTGTGTGTGTGTGTGTGTGTGTGTGTGTGTGTGTGTGTGTGTGTGTGTGTGTGTGTGTGTGTGTGTGTGTCGCCACAGGTGGCAGAGACAGACGTGGCGGTCCGGTGTTAACGTTCCCATCACGCAGCAACCACGACAGAATACGAACGGACGACCTAAGGAGACTGATCGCGTACCTCGCCGGCATCCCCAGGTAACGCAGTCATTACCTTTGCTCTGTGGCGTGTGTGTGTGTGTGTGTGTGTGTGTGTGTGTGTGTGTGTGTGTGTGTGTGTGTGTGTGTGTGTGTGTGTGTGTGTGTGTGTGTGTGTGTGTGTTTTCTTTAGTTTTAAAGGAGAAGCAGTGCCTCAAAACAAACATCTACAGCAAGTGGATGAGGCCCTATAAGGACGCACGTGAGAGCGCTGAGATGAGTATGTGAGGGGCGAGATAGCCACAGAGAGAGTAATAATTCAAGACCAGTTAGCTCGCTGCAGCTTCTCGGCTGCCAGAATATCAGCTACAAAGATGTGGTGAGATGCTAAAATACAAGAGGGGGGGAGGAGAGGGAGAGGGAGGGGGTATAACAGAAAACAAACCAAGTGGTATCAACAGAGAGAAGGCAGAGGAGAGCGGCGGGAGAGGAGGTGGAGGAGGAGGAGGAGAGGGAGGGGAGATTAAAGCTGACAGAGATGGAGAGCGCATGTGTGAGGAGGTGTGTGTGAGTGAGCGAGGGAGCGAGCGAGCGAGCAAGTGTGTGTATGAAAGCAAAACAAAGTGTCGCAGTAGCCGAGGCAGTGCAGCAGCAGCAGCAGCAGTTACTGTGGGCGAGCAGCTCCTCACCTCCCAGGTAAAACATCTCTCCTGCTTCCTTTAAACCCGGCACCCTCCTCCTCCTCCCCCTCCCCATCCGTCTCTAACCATCCTTCCTCTCTGTCTGCTCTCAGTCACTACTTTATATGTATGTGTGTGCAGGTTTAAAAATCACGCTGTAAATGAACCTTCTTTACTTTAAAAAAAAAAAAAAAAAAAAGTATTTTGGGCATTGGGAACCTTGCTGTCATCGTGTCATATTTTGCATGTCTTTATAATCCCTCTGAACTGTGTGGCGTTGTTTTGGTGACCAGAAGTGTTCTATTTTGGGAAAGGCAACATCTGCACACTGCTGCACAACAGCCGTCTACTGACAGGCTGTTAGTGAGAGAGGGAGGTTTGGAGCAGGATGGAGATATTGGGAGGTGCATTAACAGAAGGATGTTAAAATAACATGTCAGAAAAGAGGCAGGAATGTTCGAAGTTTTTGACGTAAACAAGTACAATATAGGTTCAAATAGACAGATACAGAATGAGCAACACAAGATTTCACTCCTTAAATCATGAAGACAAATTGTATTTCTTGTAATATCTTAGATCATTGTAGTTTTAGGTGATTTAGGTGTGTGTGTGTGCGACCCTAATGTTGACCAGAACAGAGCTCCACAGGGGAGAGAGGCTGCTGATGCACAAATGTGCTGATGTGTATATTTATGCACACATTTGTGACTCATTCGTCGCAGGTTTCTGTGTGTGGGTGTGTGTGTGTGTGTCAGTATGTGGGTGTGTGTGTGTGTGTCGGTATGTGGGTGTGTGTGTGTCGGTATGTGGGTGTGTGTGTGTGTGTCGGTATGTGGGTGTGTGGAGGATGTGTGTTTGCTGCGTAGGCTTCTCACAGTACAGCAAATGCGTCATCTCACTGTTTGTTTTGATTGTCTTTCTTTTTTATCTCTTTTTCCTGTTTTTCATCTCCCTCTTCTTTTCTCTCTCTCTCTCTCTCTCTCTCTCTCTCTCTCTCTCTCCCCATCATCCCTCTCTCATCCTTTCCCACGCCTGTCATCTGTCTCCTCTCTCCCTCTGGATTATACTCCCTCCAATCTGACTCTCTCTCGGCCCCTCCCTCCTCCTCTCTCCCGCCTCTTTAATTCCGCCCACTTCCGCCGACCTCCATCCCTCTCCATCCCAGCGAGGAGGTGTGTAAACATGGCTTCACGGTCATTGTTGACATGCGCGGCTCTAAGTGGGACAGCATCAAGCCTCTGCTGAAGATCCTGCAGGAGTCCTTCCCGTCCTGCATCCACGTCGCCCTCATCATCAAACCAGACAACTTCTGGCAGAAGCAGAGGACCAACTTCGGCAGCTCGAAGTTCGAATTCGAGGTAGGATGAGATAAAAAAAAAAAAAAAACAATCATATACTCTGCTGCTCAGAGGTGCATTTAAGGCTGAAACTGATTATTTTACCATCATCTCAGTAAAATATAAAAGTTGCAAAGAGGACTTTTAATCTTTTGAATGATAGAAGCAACAGTTATAAGCCTAGGAGTTTGCATGTTCTCCCTGTGCCTGCGTGGGTTTTCTGCGGCTGCTGCAGCTTCCTCCCACCGTCCAAACACATGCATGTCAGGTTGATTGTTGATCCTAAATTGCCTGTAGGTGGGAATGGGACCGTGAATAGTTATCTGTTTCTGTCTGTCTTTCTGTCCTGCGATGGACTGGCGACCTGTTTTTGCCCAAAGTCAGCTGAGTTACCCCCCCGCCCGTCCCTCCCCTCCCGTGGTGACTCTGTTCAGGATAAAGTGGGTATAGATTAATGGATGGAGATTAACACACAGGACAGCAGCACATTCAGGGTTTTCTCGACCATTATAACACTTAGGTGTTTTTTTCACAGCATCTGAGACAAATGAACAGAAAAAAAACTATTTTGAGTGTTGATTATGGGAGAATGAGAAAATTGTAGCCTTGTTTTAACAATGTTTTGTGATTATATTTTTTGTGTGTATTTTTGAATAACTGTTATGATAATAGTCAAAAATTATGTGAAAATGTATAGTTTTTAACTACTCCCATAACCTACTCCTCAATGTGTCAACTGAGCACCTAAACGCTCCAGAAAGCTAAAGGAAAATACATGTAAACGTATTGATAACGTATCATCTCACCTGTCAAATTGAAAACCGTATAAGTTTTATTATGCAATTATATGCTGCCTAGTTAAAAATAGGTGTGCCATAGTGTATCTTTCACAATAATATCAGTATCATTTTTAATATGATTTACAAAAAAAATCATATTGTTATAATGACAATATTGTGATTTATTGACTTAATGCCATCATACTGTTAGACAGCGTAACTCTGATGTTCGTTGTTACATAAGAAACACGGCAACAATAAATTATGGCTGAATGCGGCTCCATGGTGGAGGAGTTAGATCCTAAAAAAGGAGCAACTGCAGTGGTGTGGAAGTGTTTGGCTGCAAAACATCAGTAATATGTTAGTTTATGCTGAATATTTGAAGGCAGACTGTTCGATTTATGCAGACAGTTAAAACTATAACACTTGCTCTGTTTCAGTTGTTTTGTCTCAAAGTTATTTTTCAGTGTTTTGTGATGAATATGAAGTACCTTGAAATATTGGGACACTATTTTTAAAAGCCATTACAGCATTAAAAGAGAATTCTATATTTAGAATGGAATTAATGTGTTATGAAGGTAGAAAAAAGTCCACTATCCTCCGCAGCTGAGCTGAGCTGTGATAACAACCGCTGTACCCTCCCCCCCCCTCTCCCCCCCAAAAAAATCCTGAGCTGCTCATTGTCAGCACATTTCATTATTTTCCCCTCCCCGCTGCCTCCATCCAACCAGCCGTCTATCTAGCAGAGGAACAAATGTCATCACATTCAAACAAAAAACAGCACGCAGCAGATACAGCGTCAGAACGCAGTTTTCACAGCTAATTTAATCACATCTTCACAAGAACAGGCTTAATTTTACACCCGGTCTGTTTTGTTCTTCTAATCGGACACCAAAACGCGCAGCAGCGTGTGCTCACTACTGCTCGTACAGAAGACTGAACTTGGCCTCATTATAGATGCCTTCGTCTGATTCGCAGCCTGTTTAGTAAATGCGCTGCAATGGCGACGAGACAACAGTTTTCCCGCCTCTCCTGTTTGATCTGTCTTTAAACATCCCCGCTTCCTATCATAATGATCAGATCCTCGCTTGTAGCAGTGTAACAGGGGTTGGTATGAGCTCATGCACTGTTATATAGGTAGAGTCTGTTTTTATTTTGAACAGTGTGTGCCTGGATTCCTGTTCAGTCTGCTTCTGATGCTGAGTGGCATTTTTTCCCCTTTAGCTTCTGTGGAAATTGCTTTGATTGCTCACTTGCGCGCGCGTGCGCACGCACGCACATACACACACACACAGGCAGACAGGTCCATTGTAGTCTGACGACATCACATTGATTATTTGATAGGAAGAATAGCCCCAGGGCAGGCTACAATTATCCACAAGCCTTCCCTGCCGAGCCACATGGGCATCGACTGCATTTACTGCATGCGTATTTGTATGTGTTCCTGTCGTCATGTGTCACTACACGATCCTACACTGTACATTTTAATGACATTTCTAAAGGTCGGGGGTTTTATTATTACAGATTTCAGGTAAATTTGACACAGGTTTGTTGCTAGGACTACAGTGGACATGAACGTGTGTGTCCAGCTTGTAAATTGTGTCTGTAGCAGGTGGGTCTGTATCAAGGATTTTCTCCTCACTCGGAGTAGTGAAAAGCAGAGGTAGATACGACATGTTTCTCTCCCCTCCCCTTCGCGTCAAGTTCAAAGAAAAGGAAGCAGCGAGATGGAGAGCCGAGCAGAGCAGAGCAGAGCGCAACCCCGATTCTGATTGTTGATAAATCACACCACCCAAATGGACCTGATCCCCCCCCCCCTCTCTCTCTCTCTCTCTGTGTCACCATTCAACAAAGTACAAATCAATTAACTTGAACAACAAAAGCGAACATAACAGTTATCAGTATTTCCCCCCAGGTGAGAGCCATTGTGCTTTTTTACCCAAGGACAACGGTGCATCTCTGCATTGTTTGGCCTACACAAAAGTCCATCAAGCTCCCGCTCGGTCTCCATCCATCGCTGGCCATGTGTGTGGGGGTGTGTGTGCGGAGGTGGCTTAGCAGAAACACTGAGGCACTGAAACCAAACAGGGAGACGCTTCCTCCGTGTAGCTCTGAAATTGATACTGTAAGATGCAGTTGTTGTGCAGCGAGAGGATTTGAATTTGACTTGCTCTCCAAAGTGAAAGGACGACGAGAGGTGATCAAAGAGATGCTTGTGGCAGGCTTTTAAGTGTTCAAGTCTGAGATTAGAAGGGACGACACGTTGTGTGTGAAGGAGCTGTTTGGTTGCAGGTAAAACAGCGGGTTGTGTAAAAAGTGCTTTTTTTTTTTTTTAGCATGTTTGTGGTATCATGAAGCTGCAGTGCTGAATTAACAGGCTGAGGAGGATAAAATGTGCTTAAGTTATTAATTACAGAGCCACGTTTCTGCAATTTTGTTGGAATTTTTAAAAAATGTCATTTTTTGGGAACCAGAGGTTTGTCATGTCTTTTCTAAGTATCAACCTTTTCAGCAGCACCTGAAGGAAACACGAACAACAGGAGGAGAGATAGTGTCTGTCATCCAACTAAGCCTCCCTTATTCCTTGTTTCGCTCACGGCTTTCTTTCCTCCACTAGACCACCATGGTGTCACTAGAAGGCCTGACGAAAGTCGTGGACCCGTCCCAGCTGACGGCGGACTTTGACGGCAGCCTGGACTACAACCATGAAGAGTGGATAGAGGTGAGACCGGCCCATCACCACGCTGTCAAGTCAAAACTCTCTCTGATCTTTACATCTATCTCAAGAGCCCAAAAATCCTCAGTGACATCCGAATGCAACATGCAGGGTTCTGGTAGGGATTGGGAGAGGGATTCATCGCATCTTGCTCGGGTGGCATCTTGTTTGTGTTTTTGTGCAGGTGCGTGTGGCATTTGAGGAGTTCTCGGGTCACGCCACCCAGATGTTGGCTCGACTAGAGGAGATGCAGGAAACCGTGTCAAGGAAAGACTTTCCGCAGGACCTGGAAGGAGCCAGGCGGATGATAGAGGAACACGCCACGCTGAAGAAGAAAGTCATAAAAGCTCCTATAGAGGAGCTGGACACTGAGGGACAGAGGTAAAAAAAACAAAAAAAACTGCTGTTTCAGCTTTTCTGTGTTGTTCAAATAATGAATCAATCAAAGGGCGAAGGTCTTTATTCCCTTTGGCTTTTCTTTGTCCATATTGTCGTGAAAACTGCACATGCAACCTTTTGCATGGCTGTTGTGGTCTTGTGTGTAAATAATCCTTATTATTATGATGCTCTTATTAGAAGCTGATGTGAACTGAGTTTCAACTGAAGGTTAAAATCTTTATTCAGTTCTTTGAAGAAAAAAAAAATCATTATGTGAAGGGGATAATTCAAGGAAAACAGAATGCATTCACATTAAAAAAAATACAAAACATTGTAGTGTAAATATTTGGAAATACAGTTAAAATACTTGTATCTAATAACAAAAACAACAACAACAAAAGACAAACAGAGGCATGTACTACGAAGCAGGATTTGCAGTTATTAAGATAACTTCAGGTTTAACTGGATGTTTTCAAAGCTGGTTCACTTCTTTATTGGGATACATGGCCATGGTAACCAATATAGCAACCCAAACCTTCTCCAGAGCAGGTTAGGTTGGAGATAACAGATTACAACATATGAAAGCACCACCAAATGATCAATCAATTCTCTTTGAAAATGGCATCACTATTCGTAGAAGATCCCCTGGAGCTCGATGCTCAGACACCTTTTCAGTTTCCCTGATTTTTATGTTAGCCATGGATTTCATTTCTTTGTTTTAGTAAACAATATCATCCTACAACATAGACTGATAAAAGCACTGAAGTCTTATACTTGTGCTTATAAGATATGGAACTAAGCCTACCTACTGCTTCAAATTCCGTTTTTATTTCTTGTTTTCAGTCCGTTTAACCCCTTCAGGGCTGCAGTTGAGAGGATAAGGCTAAAAAAGACACCATGAACACCATAAGAATACATCTCAGCAACACAATCATTTAATGGAACACACACACACAATTATAGTCAGATGTACTCTAGCCCTAATGGTAGGGCAGTGATATTATCAGCCTTTTATCTTACACAATCACACAATCTGTGGTTTATATATTTTTTATTTATTTATATATTTTGCCAGCTGTCCTTTCTGCACGTGGCAGCTGTGCTGCTTTTAGCCTGGATTATGTGTTAAAGTTCTTTATATAGTTTGCTCTTCATTTATGTAATACACTGTAAAATATACCACTCTACTGCATGTCCATGTTTGTGATTGGTCATAATCTGCAAACCCCGCCCCTTTTATGTGAGCGTGCTCATAGTTTTATTGGGAAAAACTGAGTTGATTTTGGGAGTTGTTAACCAGCTTTATGTGACCGCTTAATGTAATCAAGTTTGTTAGGTTTAGTTAAGCCAGATAACGGAAAGATATCCTGAACATGTTAAACCTGCTCTGTAGTACAGGCTTCTGGTCCCCACAAATGTAATTTATGTCAACATAATACTTCATAGGCTTCCTGTTTGCCTTGAATTTAAACATGAATAAGATCTATTTTTAGAGTAGTTATCCAATCCCTGCACATTAAGAGTGGAATTTCTTATTTATTGTATCTTTTTTTATGTGATGTCAAATCAAGCTTTTTTTCATGTCACATATTTTACATGGTGTAAAATGCCAAACCTCTCTTAAATCACAAATCTGAGTACAGCAACCTTGACATTAACGCTCCCGTTAAATCTATTTCCAGGCTGCTTCAGCGCATTCAGAGCAGCGAGTCCTTCTCCAACCGCAACGGCAGCAGCAGCGGCGTGAGCAGCGGCAGCGGCAGCAGCGGCGGCGGGGTGTGCAACGCCGACACCCAGGGCCTGGTGCCCCGGATCACCCAGCTGCTGGACAAGCTGCACTCCACCCGACAGCACCTCCACCAGGCCTGGCACGTCCGCAAGCTCCAGCTGGATCAGTGCTTCCAGCTCCGCCTGTTCGAACAGGACGCAGAGAAGGTCGGTGGACGGTGGGAAACTGGGGTGGCGTACAGTGCGAGGGCAGTGATGTAGTGGTAATCTATACACACGGCTGGTGAGCACTGTAGGGCAGACAGCTGCCAATATGTACAAAAACCTAATTAGACCCATTGAAAGGCATTGATTGATGCTGTTTGTGGAAACTTCATGAACTGCTATCTTTTTTATTTTAGCCCTTAAATGGTGCCTTAAACTTTATTTCACGCATAAAATGGGACATAAAAACTAAGCAGCTACATCCCCAGGATAAGAGGCAGGAAGATTGAGGGTAGCTGCTGCAGGTACTCGGCCACCTCCTCCGACTGCCACCCAGACAGCTCAGGTGAAGACAGCTGCGGCACAAAATAGAGGAGAGAAATTCAGAGATCCATGTTTGAGTGAGTGGAAGAAAATGGCAGGTTGCAGCAACAGAGAGAGCTGCAGTCTTGGATACACTGCAGTAGTAGGATCTTGTTGCTAGGACACCATAGGCCAGGAGTTGTTCCCTAGGAGAGCCTGAGAGGATACTCTTAATAGAGGCAGTCCATTTCTCTGTATTCTGGCCTGGAAAGATGACAACTGTGTGAACACTGCGGCAGCGCACAAACACTCAGGTTTACCCACACGGATACGTCCCAGCTGTTTGTTAGGACCTGCTCCTGCAATGATCTGTAAAAGTTAGCGTGAGCCTGTACCTTGTGTTTTTGTGTATGTTTTCATTTGGCTGGCTAACATTTTCATTTTTTGGGGTTGTTTTTTGTCCTGTGTCTGTTCTGACATGCTCGTGCCTCAGATGTTTGACTGGATCATGCACAACAAGGGTTTGTTCCTGGCAGGCTACACAGAGATTGGCAACAACCACCCCCACGCCGTAGAGCTGCAAACCCAGCACAACCACTTCGCTATGAACTGCATGGTAAGACACGCGCGCACACACACGCGCGCGCACACACACACACACACACACACACACACACACACACACACACACACACACACACACACACACACACACACACACACACACACACACACACACACACACACACACACACACACACTGGTTCCCAGCAAGGGGTAATGTTTTTTCCGCCCACTTGGACTTGAGTCCATGCCCTGCAACGATAATCATATGGTTATTGCACTGAGCGTCAACCTCTAGCGCTGTGTTTTAGTGTTTGTTTTGAGCAGCCTGAGCTTCTCTGCACATTTTCTGCGTGTTTGTAGCAACACAACCAGGTATTAAGTAATCCTATTCTCTATCCACAGGCAGCCTTACATAACTATTATGAAACTGTTGAGAGGAGGGATCAATCTCGTCGCTCGAGATGCTGCTCATGGATGAGAAACAGTAGCTGTGGTTACATGCACATATTCTCTTCATTATAGTTTAAGATTTTGGTCAATTGTTTGCATATGATGGGATTTATTTACATCTGCAGATGCATTTAATCGGAAAAGCTGAGTGACTTGCAGAAAAGTGTCTGTAAAGACCCGCCCCACTCTGCCTCTGATTGGCTAGTAGTCGTTGCCTTTGTTGTTAGATATGCGAGATGGTTGGTGCACATTTATACAGAAGTGGACGTAGTCTGCAGGTCTGAAAAGTGAAGCCAATGATGTTGAAGTGCCTTAAAGTGCAAAACCACTGACGGTCACTAGGAGCTGGCTCCCAAAAAAAACCAATAGCTCCATAGACTCCCATTCAAAAAACATCAGCTTCTCTAATGAAATACAAAGTCAATAAAAAAAATTCTGCAAGTCATTATAGTGTCAGTAGCTGATCATTGTTCTGGTGGTTCGTCTGAAAATGATTCCATAATTAATTAGATATTAGGTCTCGAAGAGAGATATATTGGGTAGCATGTCTGTTTAGATTGACAGGCCTGGGTTGCAGGTAAAGGTGGGCGGGGCAAAGTGTCCTCTGGTACTCGCAAGATCCGCCCCTTGCTCCTCCCCAGTTTGTCCAAATATGACTCCAAAATACCAAGATGGCTGCAGTCAAAATGCCAAACTTGAGGCTTCAAAACGGCAGTTCACAAACCATTAGGTGACATCACGGCGGGTTGACGGTTGAGTTGGGGGTTAAGAATATCAAGATCAGAGCCAATCAGAGGCAAAATAGGGGCTGGTTTTCACAGAAGGTACGTGGGGGGGAAAATGAAGCAACAGCTTGTTAGGTGTTCAATATTGTTCAGATCTTTAAGAGGTTATATAAAAAAAAAAAAACTCTCAGCTGTGTTTCAGTTCAGCATGATAGCTGGCAGTTTTGGAAGTGAAGGGAGAAAAGTACGTCTTCACGAGTTTATGTCAAGACAGAGAAAAAACATGCAGCCAGGACGTAATCAGTTTCATCGTTTACATGGTACAGTTTTTCTTTTGATAGTTTTATAAAATGGTTTAAATGACCCTCCAGCACCCAGTTAATATTTTGTTCAGTTTGGGCCTGTTTATTCTGATGGAGGTGTTAATATGGAGCATTTCATTCTGTTGGGGCTTTTAAACTGATTTATATAAACATGGCTAATGGCAACAGACTGATAACCTTCACCTCACTCTCCTCTTTTACTTAAATCTTCAGGCGCCATTTTCTTTGAGCCTTTGTCTAATTTTTATTTCCCCACATTCTTCTTTTGGATTTCATTCTCACACAATTTACCAACAACCCCTCTCTGTGTCCCAGAATGTTTACGTGAACATCAACCGAATCATGTCGGTGGGAAACCGGCTGCTGGAGTCGGGTCACTACGCCTCACAGCAGATCAAGCAGATCTCAGGCCAGTTGGAACAGGAGTGGAAGGCGTTTGCTGCCGCGCTGGATGAACGCAGTACGCTGTTGGAGATGTCGGCCAGCTTCCACCAGAAATGTGACCAGGTGAGTCAAACTAATAATTCCTGTAAGTTTATGGCTGTTGGATTCAGGAGAACTCAGGTTAATTTGCGGTTGGAACCAGCTGAGGTGTTGACCTCAGTTTCCCTAATGGACGCAAATGAACACACATGCACACACTCTCTGTGGGTTGTAAAATACCCATTGGACTTCATTAAATCTATAAAGCCCAACATATGCATTTCATTAACATTATTTACATAAAGATATGGAGAAGGTAAGTGTAGTATTTATTATCTGTTGTTATTTCTATCTGTGTTCATTAGTGGAATGATTCATGGCCTGAAAGAAGGCACACGAGCCGAATCCCAACATGGGTGGACTTTTCCGACCTGGAATATTGCCGTCATCAGAGCAGCCTTTCATGTTGAAATAGAAGCAGGCTTTTTTTTATCCCAGAGGTTTCACCCCAACCTTTTTTTCCCCCCTCCACACATACAGAGAAGCTTTTTTTTATTTTTTTATTTCTTTGTTCTGCTTTGATTACTTTCTGAATATTTCTTGGAGGCCAGTTATTCCGTTTTTTTGCTCTCCATTCCTCTCAAAGGGGGTGCAACACGTCCTAGGAAGTCACCACAGGCCTGTGAACAGCTCAGAAACAGTCTGAAGAGTGCTCATAACCATAAGCAAAGACATTTCTGCATGTTTAAGTCCAGTGATGGTCAGGAAAAGGCCCCCCGGGCGATTCCTTGTATGTGCTCTTGTAATATGTCTGACTGAAAATGTGACTCCTGGGAGCCGCACAGAGATGTACAAAGCACCGCTGTCTCACCCCACGCCTCATGTGAAATGTGTGCTCCTTCCCCTGCAGTACATGAGTAATGTGGACTCGTGGTGTAAAGCATGCGGCGAGGTGGATCTGCCCTCCGAGCTGCAGGACCTCGAGGACGCCATCCACCATCATCAAGGCCTGTACGAACACATCACTGCTGCCTACTCCGAGGTAACTTAGACTCAGATTTATTTATTAATCCCACAGTGGGGAAATGTTGTAACAGCACGCATAAGACTCAAATAGACATGTGTGTAATTCACTTACAGTACCGTGGCAACTTAAGATTTTTTAATTATTTTCTGAAAAATGCCCCCTAATGGTAGCATCACATTTCAAAATAAAACCTTTTTCCAGCCACCCTCTAACACAGCTGTGTGCTACAAATTTCATTTAACACTAAATTAAAACTTCACACTGACAATTTATTAAGCAATTACTGCTGTACACTGAAAAGAATAACTTCCTATTGTGTGTCACTGATTCCTCTTCTGCTGCACATCATTTCTCTTTTTAGGTTTGTAAATATGACATAAAAGTGTGGGTTTTTCCAGGCATACAGTTTGCTCGCTGTTGCTGTTTGGATGATGTTTATATTTCTAGTTTGAGTCAGATATGATGCATATTTATGTGTCTATTCATCACTGTCATAAATGATAATAAAATAACATGGTGGCTGATTTTCTTTCTTCAGGTGAGCCAAGATGGTAAAGCTCTGCTGGACAAGCTGCAGCGACCTTTGACCCCAGGCAGTGCTGATTCACTCACAGCGTCAGCAAACTACTCCAAGGCGGTGCACCACGTCCTGGACATCATCCACGAGGTGCTGCATCACCAGAGACAGCTAGAGAACATCTGGCAGCACCGCAAAGTGCGGCTGCACCAGCGCCTTCAGCTCTGCGTCTTTCAACAGGACGTCCAACAGGTACACATTTACAGTTAACTCTGTTTTTGTTCACATGATTTGCTTTAACACTTTGTAGTCTCAGGACTAAATGTAATTGCCAGGTTTTTCAGGTATAACATAAGAGAGTCGGAGAGTAATTTGAAAGTACCGGGTTAGCCTACTGGAAAGAAGGACGCTTAATAGAGGGTCGGATCACAGCTTTGTCATGTGTCCTATCGAGACGTCCTTGAGCAGGCTGCTGGAACTTTGAGTGTTCACTCATCACACGCTGCAGCTGATTGGAACATCAGCTCTCAGCAGAATAAAGGCTTGAAAACAAGAACATCGAGCGTGCCGTAATCAAACGGTCCAGTATGCACACTGTCCAAAAAATATCATGGGCATTCCTGGGCTTGTTGACATGGCAACTGTTGCTATGGCAACTGAAGTGGGGCATATGTCTGTGCAGATGCTGTTCATCTGTTCATGCCATGAAGGACAAAGTGCAGGGAGGGGAGTGCGTGGAGAAAGGCTCAGTGCAACGCCTCGCAGTGTTCTTCCTTCGCTCAAACACAGTTTTAATTATCATCCACACTCTCAGCACTGCTACCGCCTCAGAGCGCCCCCTGGTGGTCCCCTGCTTCCCGTGGTCTGTCTGACTTGGTGTGTCTATGGTGTCTCTTCGCAGGTTTTGGACTGGATAGAAAACCATGGTGAGGCCTTCCTCAGCAAACACACAGGTGTGGGAAAGTCCCTGCATCGAGCCCGAGCTCTACAGAAACGCCACGAAGACTTTGAGGAAGTGGCACAGGTAGCTCGCTTCCTCTCTATAATCTATGACTGTTTAAAGGGATGTTAAAATAGCAGACCCTGTGCGGTGGGAATTCTTTTAATCACAGCTGGAACATCTGCAGTGAGGTGGTGTTTTTCTTATTGCATTTATTGACGAGTCATTTCATTTTTAAACTGAGACAAGAGAAAGAAAATCAGCACACTCCTCTAAGAAATGAGCAGGAACTTGGGGTTCGCTAATGTTAGCTAAAATAATCAGCTGAAATTTATCAGCTCAAGTTTGGTAATGTAAGATAGATATTGCTGTTTAACAAACTTAATGAGTAGGGCTTTTACAATACACAATTGACATTAATGATTTAACATCCAAATTTGGTTTATTTTATGGCAGTATTGTATTAAAAGTCATAATAGTAGTAGTAAAGCCATAATTTAATGATACTCCTTATGAAGAAGAGGGGTCAGTTATTGGCATTGAACATTTAAATAAGAATGACTTTTTGGTTTGTTGTTTAAGCTTTGTTAACAAACTGAACAGGGCAGATATGACATAAATAACAATTTATTATTACTGGAATATACAAAGAAATAACTGATAATGACAGGTACCAATAATCCAAATACACAATGTACTGTGGTGGAGCTAGTTCTACACTCATGTGCCATTAAAAAGCAGATGAGGAGGGCGCAATCAGATGATGTCATTAAAAGAGTCAAACCTCAAAAGGTGGAAAATGACGTGGAAATATTGATGGAAATCTGACGTTTCTTATCCACTTCGACCAGCTTCACCACTATCAATAATATTAACAGATTATTATCAGTAATAATAAACCTATAATGGGATACATAATCCTATAAAACTAACAGGTAATTTAATTGCAGGACTTTTGATTGTAATGGAGTGTTTTCATATTGCAGGAATGCTCCTTAAATTCTCACCCCTAAGTAATAAAATCAGAATACTTCCTCCATCTCATCTAAAAATCTGCACAAGTGTTGAATCTTCCATCAGCTCTAATCAACTTTAACCAGAAAACAGTCATATCAACCTTTTGCCATGCCACTTTATTATAGCCATTTGTTTCTGTTTGTTTCTGCATCTTTCCCTTCCTCTTTCTCTCACCTTCACCCACTCTCTGTCTCCGTTTCCCTCCTCTACCGAGCAGCTCTGCTCTCTCTGACTCCATCAGTGCAAATGTCTTATCCACATCCTGTTTCTCACTTTTGTCCCTCTTCCTCTCTCTGCTCGTCTTCAAAATACGTTCTGCCCGCTTCACATTGTCTTCTCGAGCTAATCCGTCTGCCTCTCTGCTCGTTTCTCTCCGGCCTCGCGACGCAGAATACGTACACCAATGCAGACAAGCTGCTGGAGGCGGCCGAGCAGCTGGCCCAGACGGGCGAGTGCGACCCAGAGGAGATCTACCAGGCCGCCCACCAGCTCGAAGACAGAATCCAAGACTTTGTTCGCCGCGTGGAGCAGCGCAAAGTCCTGCTGGACATGTCTGTCGCTTTCCACACGCACGTCAAAGAGGTGGGCAGGCTGGGTGACGTAATGCTGAAGTGGATGGTGGGCTGTGTGGATGAGAGCTTTCACAGAGCTCTCTGAGCAAGAGGGAGATAATTAGCAGATGAAATGCGTATATTTTGTTTTTAATCAAATTAGGGTGATGATATACATTTTTCCAACTGAGGATTTTCGTCCAGTCTGCACTCTTTACCAGAGAATAGTTCACGGTCAGGTTTTTTAGTTTGCCATTAAGTTGTAGGTGAGGGACTCAAACTTCATAACTGTCCTCTGAAAGTGTTGATGATCAGCTTTTGTACACTGCTGTGTGCTCACTGTGTGTTTGTGGGGCCAAAGCGGTCCAGCAGTCCAGTGTGAGCTTTACACTGACCGACATGTATGAAGTTTTTGAATATTAATAGAGTGAGACTTCACACAAGCAGAACACTCTGTGATGTAACTCCACGGAACAAAGCTGACACCTCTCCTCCTCCTGTAGCTATGGACGTGGCTGGAGGAGCTCCAGAAGGAGCTGCTGGACGACGTGTACGCCGAGTCGGTGGAGGCTGTCCAGGATCTCATCAAGCGCTTCGGCCAGCAACAGCAAACCACGCTGCAGGTCACCGTCAACGTCATCAAGGAGGGAGAGGACCTCATCCAGCAGCTCAGGTAGAAGCTGAACTGAAACCAAAGTAGACAATGTGGCCGTTACTTAATTTAAACTTGTAATGAAGCTCCACAGGTTCAGCTACACTGCGTAGTTGAGCTCATTTAACAGCAGTAAATCATCAAAAACCTACAAATTGGTCGACCTGGAAAAAAAAACAACTTTAAAAATTATCTGAAACCAGAGCAAATTTCACTTCTAATGTGCATCTGAAGGCAAAACTAGTATCATTTAAACTAATAAACAGACCCCAAACAATCATCCAAATGACTTTATTTACTATATATCCTGCTCAAAAACGGATGCAAGAACCCTTTCAGCCAAATACTGGAATTGAGATGTGAAGAAAGAAAGTACGAACCAGTTTTATGTGTGCTTACATAATGCTCTTCTTCCCATCTTTCTCTTGAGTGGATCTCTGGCAGGCTGATTCAGACGGGGACAGATTTAGAATTAGGACCTGTATAAATGTGTAAACAGTCAATATACGTGATGAAAGAGTGCATGTGTGTAATTTTGCAGACGTTAATGAGGTGCAGGAGAACCAAAAACAACGCTGAGAGGAAGGGAGAGGTGGATGAAGTTGACCCTCATTCTCCTGCTTTATTTGTATGCAGAGGATGTTCCAGTCCCTCTTCCTTCTCCCTCTTCTTCCACCCCCTTTTTTCCTTTCTCTTTTTTTTTTTTTTTTTTTTTTTTTGCTCGTCCTCATCCTCTCCATCGTTCTCTCCCTGGTGTATTGGCTCCACAGTGGATTCTTACATAAGACTGCTTTTCTAAACGCGTTTAGCTGTGTGGCGGTCTCCCGGGAGGCAGCTGTAACTCCACACAGACCTTCTGCCTGTGTGTGTGTGTGTGTGTGTGTGTGTGTGTGTGTGTGTGTGTGTGTGTGTGTGTGTGTGTGTGTGTGTGTGTGTGTGTGTGTGTGTGTGTGTGTGTGTGTGTGTGTGTGTGTGGAGCCAATCAGAGCCCACCTGACCTCCACTGTGTTCGCTTTCTCACAATTAGCCTCTCGTAAAGTTGCTGGTGTTGCTGCTTCATGCCTGTGTGTCGCTCACACTGATGAATCAGAAACTGTTGGCAGTTTCACACATGTTTTTTAACTGTCAAGACCGTGCTGTCAGTCAGATCTGTGTTTATTTTCTATGTGAAGCGCCTGTTTTGTCCAATCAGATTGTTGAAGGAAATCTTTGCTGTCAGGAATGATGCTGGTGCGCCTGTGTGATTACATTCCTCAGTTGGCATCATTTTTTTGTTTACTTATTCATTTAATTACCTGTTGCAGTGAGTGCAACATGATCATTGTGTTGTATAATATGTTTTGTATTTTTATGTGCCCTGCAGCTCTGTTTAAACATTTAGAATCACTCTAGTTTGAGTGCTAACTTGTGTCTCACATGGTTTGTCCTTAAAAACACTTGTCACAGGAAAATGTAAAGACTGCGTGTTGTCCTAAATGCAGTTTTTATACACATTTATGGTACCTCACTGTATGAGGAGTTTGGCTTGGTTGACTTAAAGTTTAGTTGTTGTTTTTTTCTTTTGGGACAAAATATGAGGCTCTAATGTGTACATTTTTTATTAATTAAATCCATTTAAGACAGTATGGTAAACGGTGTGTGGGACTTGAGTCAAAGACTGGATTTATTTTCTCCATGAAAGTTAAAAGCAAAAATATGAAACAATGAAGCAGGTTAAAAATAATTTAATGTAAAGGCAGTCTATAGAATTAAGTCTCCATAAATGTTTGTTAAAGCTGATGTCATGTGTTTGCTTTCTTCAGCAGATCATCACCATTTAACTCCACTGAACATTAACCCCATTTGAATCTACTGATTTTCCTCTGCAGGCTGTGCTGTGCAGTTTTTAGAGCAGCTCAGTTCGCTCACCCGACACTATCTCGCCCGACACTATCTTTATAGCTGTTTTTTGGTGTTTTTTTTAAGCACACAGCACTGCATCTCCTGACTTATTGCTTAATCGTGTGTTTGCGTTTTAGGGACTCGGCCATCTCCAGCAACAAGACGCCCCACAACAGCTCCATCAACCACATCGAGAGCGTCCTCCAACAGCTGGACGAGGCCCAGGCACAGATGGAGGAGCTCTTCCAGGAGAGGAAGATCAAACTGGAGCTCTTCCTGCAGCTCCGTATCTTCGAGAGGGACGCCATCGACGTGAGTCAGCGTAGAAGTGTGTGGGTGTGTTTGCTGTGTGCACACAGTGAGCGTGTGTTTGAGTGTAAGAAAGTGTCACTGACGATCTTATGTCTGATGAATTAAAGGCCCCCAAAAAATATTCCATTTACAATAAAAGGAAAAGTAGCTTGAAGACTGGGCATCTTCAGAGTGTAATAAAAACACCATAAATTTCATCCCCCCGGTGAAGCTTGAGGACTTCTCAGTGACATCACTTCAGGTAGTATTTGAATTTTGAAAACATACCATCCTTCCTCAGATCATCTCCGACCTGGAGTCATGGAACGAGGAGCTGACGGGGCAGATGAATGACTTTGACACGGAGGACCTGACGCTGGCTGAGCAGAGGCTGCAGCACCACGCCGACAAGGCGCTGACCATGAACAACCTCACCTTCGATGTCATCCACCAGGGACAGGAGCTGCTGCAGTATGTCAACGAGGTCCAGGCCTCCGGTGAGTTTCACTCCTCAGACTGCATCCCACCCCAAGAATAACAAATAATGTAGCTGCATCTTTAATTAGCTTTTCTAAATTGGATATCATCACGTTTTGTTTCACATTTTCTTCATGTGGTTATCTGCTCTCCCATCGGCCTTGAGGGCTGTGAATTAACAGTGGAGAGATGTTTGACAGTCGCCTGGTAACTCCCCACATCAGACTGGAGTCATCCTCCACCTGAGGGTTAAAACAGGATACAGCTCCTGTTTGCTCCTGCTCAGTGCTGCTGCTGCACGGCTTTCTGTGTTGGCTACATTAATATTGATACAGTGTAGGTGTCGCGGGTCAGATTCAGTCAGTGTTTGTGATAAGAGGCACCCACTCACCAACCATAATAACTCACCTGTGATCTCACATGCTAATAGGTGCTTTGTGAAACAAGCACAAGGAATGGTTACATCATGCCGCGTGTATCCAGCACCGAGCTGGTATTAACATGCAGATATACACCACGTACGAAGTTAAGACAAATGTGATGATAATTAAAAGAATTTAAACTCCCTGCAGGCAGTGATACAGGTCTACTGTAACCATTCAGGACTAATGTGGTGGTGTGTCCTCCCTCCAGGTGTGGAGCTGCTGTGTGATCGGGATGTTGACATGGCCACGCGGGTTCAGGACCTGCTGGAGTTCCTCCATGAAAAGCAGCAGGAGCTCGACTTGGCGGCCGAGCAGCACCGCCGCCACCTGGAGCAGTGTGTCCAGCTGAGACACCTGCAGGCTGAAGTCAAGCAGGTGAGGACAGACGTGCCAAAATATCTGCAGCTTTAATTATTTTACCCAGAAATGAACGTGTTTTCGAGCCCTCTGTTTAACACACTTAATAAACACACTGATGGCCTATGTCCAACAGCACTAGTGAAAAATAAACACTTCTGTGTGGTGTTCAAGGACAGCTGCAGCTTCCTCAGACGTCTTAATTTAAAAATGCTTTATGTCAGTGACAGTTGGTGTCCATTGTTTCCCACTTATATTTTGGTCAGTTTTGAGTGCATCATCCTGGTAAACACTGCATGTTTCTGTACTTGACAGTGTGAACCCACTTCTGCACTCAAAATAGTGAGTGTGAGTGCACAAGTAGGCCATTTGGATCACAGCAATGGTCCGTAGATGCAGCAGAGAGCCCTCTGCAGGCTGAGATTATGCAGCTATAGTATACCAGTATATCGTATTAGTCTTGGGTTGGTGACAGTTGATTCCTACTTTCTTCTTTTTTTTTTTTTTCAGGTTCTGGGTTGGATTCGTAACGGCGAGTCGATGCTGAACGCCGGTCTGATAACAGCCAGCTCCCTGCAGGAAGCTGAACAGCTGCAGAGAGAACATGAACAGTTTCAGCATGCCATTGAGGTGACATGATGTTTAATTATCCCATCATCCCTTTATGTCTGAAGCCAGATTTCACTTTGTTAATGGCTCATTATTTTGGTAATTTACCCCCCCCCCCCTTCTCTCTGCAGAAAACCCACCAGAGTGCCCTGCAGGTTCAGCAAAAGGCCGAAGCTCTGCTCCAGGCCAACCACTACGACATGGACCTGATCAGAGACTGTGCAGAGAGCGTGGCCTCCCACTGGCAGCAGCTCATGCTCAAGATGGAGGACAGACTAAAGCTGGTCAACGCCTCTGTGGCCTTCTACAAGACCTCTGAACAGGTAAAAGATTCGGTTTGATTGTTTCCCAGATATTCCACTGAAACACAGCTCGGTGTGACTGACCGAATGTTTCTCTGTGCAGGTGTGCAGTGTGTTGGAGAGCCTGGAGCAGGAGTACAAGAGAGAGGAGGACTGGTGCGGAGGAGCTGATAAACTTGGACCCAACTGTGAAACAGACCACGTCATGCCCATGATCAGTAAACACCTGGAGCAGAAGGAGGCCTTCCTCAAGGTAACACACACACACACACACACACACACACACACACACACACACACACACACACACACACACACACACACACACACACAAAATCAAATCAAAAGAAAAGGTTTAAATTCCTAGTCTAATCTCTGTGTGTGTGTGTGTGTGTGTGTGTGTGTGTGTGTGTGTGTGTGTGTGTGTGTGTGTGTGTGTGTGTGTGTGTGTGTGTGTGTGTGTGAATCAGGCGTGCACTCTGGCCAGAAGAAACGCCGACGTCTTCCTCAAGTACATGCACAGGAACAGTGTGAACATGCCCGGGATGCTGAGCCACGTCAAAGCACCGGAGCAGCAGGTTAAAAGTGAGTGTCAGAAAATACAGTGAATGTATTGAATTGTCTTGGCTGTAAAATATGAAGCCTGTGACTGAGAGTATTTGAGAGTAAGTAAATGGTTAAAAAAAAAAAAAAAACAACCTCTCAGTGATGGGAAATGGTCTAAAACTCCAGCTTTTGACATTTAAAGTGATTGTAGCGCAAATACAAAGTTGATGAAGGTGATCTGGTGGGCGAGTGGTTCCCACGTGGATGTAAATGCCATCAGCAGTGAGTCCCCGGTTTGATTCCCGGCCGGCCAGACCTTTCATCCCTCTGTCCTCTTTACCAGTATATCCTGTTTATCTCTTCTGCTCCGATCCAATAAAGACAAAATGCCAGAAAAGCTACGACAGTATGGAAACTAATATCGAGTTTCAGTTTCATGTTTCATGACAGGTGGTTGGAAGGGCTATGGGAGTACAGCAGACAGAAAGGATGAGAAACACAGACCCAGAAAACACAGGAGCCTTCATTTTACTTTTGTAGAGTTGTAGTGAAATGTCTAGTATTGCTGCATATGATATCTCAAAACCAGTCGCTGTAAATGGTGGTAAACAGGCTCAGAGCCTGGTACTTTTTGTTCTTTCATGTTCGTGGTCAAATAAATAAGGGAGTTATAATGTTTCTGAAGAGGCTACAAAACTCACACAACTTTATGAGCAATACAGAATAAATAAGCTTTAACATATTCAAGTAAATTGCAAGTTATTGATTACAGTGATAAGAGGACTTACACTCTCGCGACATGTTCAAAGACATGTTATGTATTACCAGTGTGCAGCGTTGATCCAATCCTTTGGGTAAAGTTGGGTGTGTTTGTGTTTCTGTTGTGTTCAGACATCCTCAACGAGCTGCTGCAGAGGGAGAACCGCGTCCTCCACTTCTGGACCATGAGGAAACGACGGCTGGATCAGTGTCAGCAGTACGTGGTGTTTGAACGCAGCGCCAAACAGGTAAAAACATGAGTGTAGCTGAAGTAACATAGACACACACACACACACACACACACACACACACACACACACACACACACACACACACACACACACACACACACACACACACACACACACACACACGTATACACCCTCTGTTGTCATGTGATGTGACAATATGTGCATCCTCTGTGTATATTAAGGCTCTGGAATGGATTCATGACACCGGGGAGTTTTACCTGTCCACACACACGTCCACCGGCTCCAGCATCCATCACACACAGGAGCTTCTGAAGGAGCACGAGGACTTCCACATCACAGCTAAGGTTGGACTCTGAAACACACCCAATAACATAAGTTAGTGTCTGCGAGCAGGTGTATGAACTCACTCTGCTCCTTCTGCGTAGCAAACCAAGGAGCGCGTGAAGCTGCTGATCCAGCTGGCCGACGGCTTCTGCGAGAAAGGCCACAGTCACGCGGGGGAGATTAAGAAATGGGTGACGGCGGTGGACAAGCGCTACCGAGACTTCTCGCTGCGCATGGACAAGTACCGCTGCAGCCTGGAGAAAGCTCTGGGCATCTGCTCGGACTCTAACAAGGCGGTGAGTGCTTGTGTGCTTTAGGAGGGAAAATCTGCTAATTCACACTCTCACTTTTGGTCTCTAATCTTTTGCTTTGCCTCTTTCTGACAGAGTAAAGATCTCCAGTTGGACATCATCCCAGCTGCGGCTCCAGGGTCAGAGGTCAAGCTGAGGGACGCTGCAGCCCACGAGCTAAATGAGGAGAAACGCAAGTCGGCGCGCAGAAAGGAGTACGTCACCACTTCCTGTTTACATCACAGAAAACAGAATTTATTAAAAACATTTTGGAGATGAAGAACAGTATTTTCAGAATATCTAAACAGTTACAGAAATTCTATTTCAGAGTAATCTGGCAAATTAAAGTGCTCTCAGCTGTACCTAATGAAATTGTTTAGCAGCTAATAGCTCCACTTCTCAACAGTCTGTGCTGTTCCTACAAACTGAGCAAATAGCAGCAAGTCAGCACTTTAGACTTTTTTTTTTCCTTCTCCTGTTGGAAAAGTGTTTTATTGCCTCAAAGCACAAGTAATTCGATTATTGGCCCGGAGCGCAAAATACGCAGCAGAGAAGCCTCATGGTTACTAAGACGGTCTGCTATAAGAAGGTCACCTGTCAGTGTGCTTGTCAGCTGCAGTGTGTAACACTGAACCCCAACCTGCTCGATGGTTGTAAGTTAACGTACGTAATGATTTAAACTTCATGCTCCACACATCAGCCTAGTTTCTGCTGCGCCAGCACAAGAAGTGCAAACACAACAGTTGAGTTTCACCATAGAACAGATGACTACATGCAGTACGCAGGAAAAAGGAGACTGCGTCATTTTATGAGCGGCACAAATCATGAGAATGATTTCAGCCATTCGTGGCTGCTTTATGAGCACGTTTTATGGCCCGTAACTCTTTCATTATTCATTAGCGTAAATGGACGAAACGGACGGGCTGAAAGGAACGTACTGGCATTCATCATGGTGTGAATGAGGACAGTATGACAATCGCTAATTTGTGTGTGTGCTTTTGTGTGTGTCCAGGTTCATCATGGCAGAGCTGATTCAGACAGAGAAAGCCTACGTGCGAGACCTGCGGGAGTGTATGGATGTAAGTTCAGCTCCACAGCCCACCACTGTTAACCTGCTGCAGTTGTGCAACAGCTTTTCACACAAAATCTGGATCAGAATCATGTTAATTTTTTTTTTTTTTTTTTTTTTTTCTTCCCCTCCTTGCAGACCTACCTGTGGGAGATGACTAGTGGAGTTGAGGAGATTCCTCCAGGAATCATCAACAAGGAGCACATCATCTTTGGGAACATGCAGGACCTTTATGAATTCCACCACAAGTGAGAAACACATCCTCCAACTTAATGTCTCTGATTTATGTAAAATCACATTTAAAGAAATTCAGACTCTATCTCATTCAAAATAAATACTAACAAGTTGAGTATGTTTGGCAGTTGCTGATACTACAATACTGTTAATTTTATAAATCTAATGTTTTTGCCGTTTCCTCCATTTGAATCTTTCATTGTTTGTTTTTTCAGCATCTTTCTCAAGGAGTTGGAGAAATACGAGCAGCTACCAGAGGATGTTGGCCACTGCTTCGTCACCTGGGTAGGTATTTTCTACTGTATTAATGGACATTTAAATGTTTCCATTGTGCCTTTTACATATTATTTGAACGTCTGTTACATTACCAGACGATTATTATCGCACAATTCTGATTAAGCCTATCACCACCAGGTAAATCTCTTTGTATTTTACAGTATTAAAGTTTTTAAATCTGGTGTCTGGTGAGACATTCCTCCCATGGCTGGATAAACATAGACTATGGGCCAAGCATGCACATGAGAGATGTTTACTAGCAGAGCTGGCTAACCTCCAGTTTAGCCTTATGCTAATTTAAATTTGGATAAAATAATTCAACCGTGTGTCTACTATAGAGTTTTCGAATGTCATCGGACTTAATGGTTCAAAGCGTTTTTGCGAAGGTTGTGATGTTCAAAACAATTTATCTACATTTTATTCACAGCCTATGATGTCAGCATGTCGTCAGTGTTTTTGTAATTACTCTTGTGGGCAGAAGGGGGAGCCAAAAGTTCACCTCACTGCAGGTTAAAGTAAAAAAATGCTGGCATAATAAGCTAATAGGCTTTAGGTCTATTTGATTGACAGTATTTCAGTTAGTGTCAACTTTTCACTCTCATTATAACCTGTTTGTCTCTTCTTTAAGGCTGATAAGTTCCAGATGTATGTGAACTACTGTAAGAACAAACCTGACTCCACTCAGCTCATATTAGAGCACGCTGGGAACTACTTTGATGTGAGTAACCCCTCCACCTCTTTAAAGGGAAAGTCTTTGTGTGTTGCGTTCAATCACATCACCGTCGTTCTTTCTGTGGATGTTGAATGACAGGAAATTCAACAACGGCACCGACTGGCCAACTCCATCTCGTCCTACCTGATCAAGCCGGTACAGAGAATCACCAAGTATCAGCTCCTGCTGAAGGTAACCCAGGTGACCGCATCTCACAGCCGTGGTGACCGTCTCCGTGGATCCTGTTGTCATGGTTTCTGTGTGTGTTTAGGAGCTGCTGACGTGCTGCGAAGAAGGTAAAGGAGAGATCAAGGATGGCTTGGAGGTGATGCTCAGCGTTCCCAAGAAGGCCAACGATGCCATGCACCTCTCCATGCTGGAAGGTGATTTATTTTTTAAAATTTTTTTTACTGTCACTGGTGTTTGCAGCAACCTTTCCCTTTTGTAAAATTACAATTAATATCCCCTCTTTTCCTTCCAGGTTTTGATGAAAACATCGAGTCACAGGGCGAGCTCATCCTCCAAGAGTCCTTCCAGGTCTGGGATCCAAAGACTCTGATCCGAAAGGGTCGGGAGCGCCACCTCTTCCTCTTTGAGATGTCCTTGGTCTTCAGTAAGGAAGTCAAGGACTCGAATGGCAGGAGCAAATACATCTACAAGAGCAAACTCTTTGTAAGTACATGATGAAGTCTTCATCAGCTGTTTTCTTTTGCTTTGAATTCCTGAATTTAAACAACTTTTGAGTGTTTGCAGACAATTGTTTGATGACAAAATTAGCATTTCCTGTTTTTCGCCCTCGTTTCTTTACAAAATACAAAGTAAATCTAATTGCAGACACTTGAATCAACACTCGAGACAGTCTCAAGTCTCAGTCCTCAAGAAATCTCACATGATTTTGGTGAATAGCCAGTTTACTGCAGTCACAAGCGTTTCCAAGAGTACCTGACTCTCCTGTGACACTTTTGGTGGCTTCTTCTCATATTCTTCCTCTATGTTCCCAGACGTCAGAGTTGGGGGTGACTGAGCATGTCGAGGGAGACCCCTGTAAGTTTGCTCTGTGGATGGGACGCACCCCAACCTCCGACAACAAGATTGTGCTCAAGGTAACACACGCACTTCCTCTCCTCTCCTCTCCTCTACTTCTTCTGAAGTCTCCTTTGGGGTTGGACTGATATAAGTTTTCAAAGGCAGAGCCCTTAAATCACAGGGGATTAAAACTAAAGGTATTGACTCTGAAAATTCAAATATTTTAGACCACAAGTGTATTTAATGATTATTTAATCAAACAAACCTCCATATTCGTGTGTGGACGTCGCTGATAGATCAACATCTGACGGAAAAAAGCCAATGTTGGCCGAATGAATCTGAAAACGTCAATATCAGTCTGACCCAGTTTTCTTTCCTGACTTCATATTCAAACCTCTCCTTCCTTTCTTCTTATATTCTCTTTCTTCTCTCTTCCCTGAACTCTCTGGTGTCTTGTGTGATTGCATGAGCAGCTTCAAGGTGGCTGAGAAGCTTCCCTCCTCTGTCTCCTTGACTTCTTTCTTCTTCTTCTCCGTCCTCTGTCCGTCTCTCTGCCAGCCTCTGGTTAGACTCTGCTTTATTCCATCTCTTAACAACAGGGTTCCCACCCGTCCTTGAGAACCAGGAATTTATTAGAGCAATTTTTTCAGACCTGGAAAATGAGAGAGAGAGAGTGAAATGTGCTGGAAAATATCTGACATTCTTGGCTTTTTATCCGAAGCTTTTAGTTTAAATTATGGCTATGTTCAGGGACCAAATGAAGTTAGAATAGCACATTTTTCACAGCCATTTGAAGAGCAGCATAATGCCTATAGAAAGCTAGCTTGCAGGCTAAAATTAAGTGATGGATTCGCACTCTTTCTTTGCATTTGAACAGTACATATGTGCTGCTCATGTATTAGTATACATTCATGTCACAGAGTTAACCATGTTTCTCTAAAGTTTGTTTCATCTGCTGTGTGGAAGGTATGGTGAAGGCAGGTCATTTAAAATCCAGTCCTGTTTCTGCTCAATTCACTCGGTCACAGAGTGAAACAGACT
Organism: Brachyistius frenatus; assembly: GCF_029030835.1. Classification (NCBI taxonomy): domain Eukaryota; kingdom Metazoa; phylum Chordata; class Actinopteri; family Embiotocidae; genus Brachyistius; species Brachyistius frenatus. The sequence goes on from NW_027210645.1 coordinate 2,964,020, forward strand.
TGGGTCGAGAACCAATGTTTAGAGAAACATGGTTTCCCCCAGTGACATGAACGTGCAGGAGTACATTAAGAGCCACCAGAAACGCTCTTAAAGTGAAGTTCCATCATCTGCATCCTACAGTGGAGTTAAAGGGGCCAACTCTGACCTTCCCTCTCAGGACAAGCTTAAGATTTTTGCTTTAGTTTGACATTTGAAGACACTTTTGGAGTCTTTTCCAAAAATGCTCCAATGGTGACCTTTCTTAGCGAAGGAGCTGCAGTCCACATGGCGATACTTGGTGTCACACTGTATCGGAAAGGAAACACCGGCCTAACTGCTGAAACTAGTCCCACCTGACGAAGCATTGCATTAACCATGAAAACAACTGGACCTGGCATTCACCACAAAACAAGCAGGGAAGAAGGCATCTGAAAATCCCCCGCAGCAATTCAGGAAAGGCTTCATGTCCGCTCTGCTTTGGTCTGCAAGAAAAAGATGGAGAGAAATCCCAGCAGCTCGGCACAGGAGCTCCTTGTGACCATGGCAACAGAAGCAGAGAGTGCTACATCAGTGTAGGGTCTCTTCAAGACCGGGTGATGCATGTCCTCAATGTATGATTAAGTCCTGTTGCAGTATGAAGCACTCCTGGTGCACATCAGTGTAAACCACAAACCAGGGTCCCAAGATTCACAGGGTCAGGATTCGTCAGTGGCAGAGCTGAGTCTGCAGCACTGGAGCCTGATGAACAGTCTCCTCGCAGTCTCACAGACACGCTGCAGGGGAAAGAGGATACTCTTTCTGACACATAGGACTCCTATCGTTATACTTGGTCCAGGATAGTATAGCTGGGAAAGTCAATGGATGAAGCCCTGCCAAAGGCCCTCCCTCTACACTGCAAAGAGGCTAGAAGGAGGTGTAGACAGTACTCAGAATGTAAAATGAAGGAAAAAGAAACCGCAAATGAGAAGAAAAGGCTTAAAACCAACAAGCAAAACAACATAGATTTTGTTAAAATGGCAGATAGACCAGTGAGAAACAAGACTTTGCTGTTGAAATCAAGTGTTGAAGACCCCCTTCAATGAAAAAGTGATGAGTTTGTAGGTGTTTAGTCAGCCAGGAGACCTTAAAAGTTTCAAGAGAAAGATAGAGCCAGCAGCTCTAAAGAAAACTCTGTAAACCTGTAAGACCATATATAAATACTGAACTAAAGACACACATAAGCATGTTGAATTGGAACTGAAAGTTTACAGTCATACACTTGACCATTGTTCAGGCCTACTTTTTTAATGATGGGCTGTTCTTAAATTTTTTTTTTTTTTTTTTTGAATTCCCAGTTTTTAAATTAGTGTCTTAATTAGTGTTGTACAGACTTGAGTTTTTATTTTCCACTCTGACTTTGGAAGAAAAAGACTATGACGAGAGAGAGAATCCCAGACATTTGCTAATATGTCATTGATCCACGGGTCATAATGTCTGAAGCATCTGAGGGCTGGTTTCTTAGATAATGTCGAGCCATAGATGAATACATTGGTTTTAAAGGAGAAGCTTGTCAGCGTAGTTTGTGAACCTCACCTGACTTTTAAGATATCCTGGAGAATAATTTGTTGAAGAGAGTGGGAACCCTGTAAGAAACACGGGCACATCTGTATATCTGGGGCTGTTTTCTGTGGCTGTTTGAATCTCTACCTCTACGTGGGCTGACATGCTTCCACCAACGCCGGTGACACTGATTCAGCTCCTGAACGCCCACAATCCCCTGTCCTGGCTCCCTGCCACTTTATCAAAGTGCCATCTTTTTCTCCACCAGAAAAATAACTTTCTTACTGATATGTTTTCCACTGTAGAAATAAAGTCCAACATCAGTTATTTTGTTCCTTTTGAACCCTCGATTGTCAGCGTTTTCCGGTCTAATGCTGCCACAGATGGTTTAATATTAGTGTCAGTCGTTGGAGCAGCATGAAGCCAAAAGCCTAACACATTCAATACTGAAGCGTCACCACTCTGTAATACATGTTTACCAGACTAACCGCTGAGAAGCAGTCATGTGGTGTGTGTAAATTAAGTGTCTCTCATTACTAACCACGCACACACACAGGCACACACACACACACACACACACACACACACACACACACACACACACACACACACACACACACACACACACACACACACACACACACACACACACACACACACACACAACATCCATTACACTCCACATTTAATTGGCCTTCATTACACTGTCCAGGCAGATTATCAGTGTTGTGCGTTTTTATCATGTCAAACCACTTTGTCAGCATTAAGAAAAAAAAAATATGTGCTGAACCTTTTCTAAAAGCAAACCAGTGAAATTCTCTATTTTATATCTTAAATTCAAAGCTAAGTCAGGGATCCAAACATGGAGCGATGGTGAGTACAAACTATCCCACAACACAGCCCTCAACCGTTTCACACAAGTCTGAAACACAAAGTCTTTGCACTTCTCCTTGTTTCTCGAGAACAAAAGTTTAAGAACAGTCTAAATGGGTAAAAGCAGTTCAAGTGATCCGCAGCAGAGAGCTGCTGTAACCCAGCAACATACGGGGGAGGATCAAAAAGTTCTGAGACGGTGCGCAACACAAGCAGTCTCTGAACTCTCTGATCCTCCCTCAAATCTGGAGGCTGAAAGATTGTAAAATATCTTCGGCAGTAATTCCCGGCCAGGGGTCTTTGTAACCGGGGGCACGAATATACTAATGTATGGCAGCTGAACTCACTTGGAAAAATACAAATTCAAGCTCTCATTTTATTTGAATAAAAATAAATACAAAAACTAATTATCAAGTGAACTTAACATTCAGGTTAGCGAAGAGTTTTGGATGAATGATTGAATCAGATAGTTAAATGCTGAAATTATTTGCTTAAAAATATACATAAACAGCTGAAATAGTTGGCTACAATGTTAATGTTCATTGATAAAGTTGGCATAGTTGCTGGTAGCTTAATGGTTAAGTTAGATGGTTAAAAGTAATAAAAAAAAGATGCTGAAATAGCTGAAAGTTTGGGTTAAATGGTTGCGAAGTAAAAACTGTATCACAGTTAGTAGCTTTACTAAACTGACCTGAACACTGACAGTTCATTTGTATAAAAATATGATGGAGTGTTCCTAATAAGTTAAATAAAATCCACTTTAACATCAGTTCAGATGAACCTATTTGGAACGTGGTGTGTGGTGTTTTTTCATCTGAGAGGGCTGTAACCGTACATCTGATCTAAAACAAAAAAATCATGAGAGGACCCCTGTTATAGCGGCTCATGTTAACTAAAGCGTATTTGACAAATGTCTCAATAAGTTAATAAGAGGCGAGTTCAGACTTGTGTGAAACTCAGAGTGAAACAAGAATTCTAAATGGAGTTAATTTTTTTTGTCAGCTCTAAGTTTTGTCTTGTTGAATTCCCTCCGTTAACAATACCAGGCGTCCAGCATTGAGAACAAGCAGGACTGGATCAAGCACATCAGGGAGGTGATCCAGGAGCGCACCATTCACCTGAGAGGAGCGCTCAAAGAGCCCATTCATATTCCCAAAGCAACGACGGCCAAGCACCACAAGGGACCAAGGGGCAGGTAACTATGACAACTCTGGATTTATTAAGGGAATGACCACAAACATACTATTGCAGAAGACAAGTTTTAACAGAGATCCAATCTACATGTCTGCAGTCTATTATTGCTTCATTGTCATGAGCAGAACAACTCGCACACCTCTGATCGATCATTTGTTCCTCTGTCAGGGATGGAGAGGACCTGGACAGTCAGGGTGAAGGCAGCAGCCAACCAGACACCATCTCTCTGGCATCCCGCACCTCTCAGAACACACTGGACAGCGACAAGGTGAGCGCGCACGCACGCACGCACGCACGCACACACACACACACACACACACACACACACACACACACACACACACACACACACACTTCCTGCTGTTATAACAATACTGTAAGCTCAGCTCGGTTCCCATCTGGCATCATTTTGCATCTTGAACCTGGAACGAATGTCAGGTGGAAACCAGGTCTCAGTGTTTGTCTCGTCGTCCTCAGCTCTCCGGCGGCTGCGAGCTGACCGTGGTGATCCACGACTTCATGGCCAGCAACAACAACGAGCTGACGGTGCGGCGCGGCCAGACGGTGGAGGTGCTGGAGCGTTGTCACGACAAGCCGGACTGGTGCCTGGTCCGGACCACCGACCGCTCTCCCGCCCTGGAGGGCCTGGTGCCCTGCTCCATGCTCTGCATCGCCCACTCCAGGTCCTCCATGGAGATGGAGGGCATCTACAACCACAAAGGTACAGAACGTGGGCTGTATGGTTGGTTCAGGTGGGGTACCGTGTGGTCTGTGTCTGCATCACAAAACACATCTAAAGCCATCGCTCTGTCTTTCACAGACACTCTGTCAGTGTGCAGCAATGACTCCATCATGCCAGGGTCGTCGGCTACGCTGCAGCCCGGTCATGGCATCGGTTCCCACAGCTCGCCTGGTCCTAAACGGCCAGGTAGGGTCACCTGTTCTGTCTGTTGTATCTGCGCTCTGAAATCCTGTTCAAGTCTCACAACCACATCAATTCAAAAACAGGGTGTTGGATCAGAATGTCCTTTGAAATTTCACATTAAGAAGCCAAGTAATGGTGGAACTGTACTCTGCACATATAGATGATTTCCTGCTGTGTGTGTTTTCATACGACAGTAAGCTTAGTTTGGTGTGTTTGTTTTATTTCGCAGGTAACACACTACGGAAGTGGCTCACCAGCCCGGTGCGCCGGCTAAGCAGCGGCAAGGCCGACGGCCACGTGAAGAAGCTGGCCCACAAACACAAGAAGAGCCGTGAGGTGAGGAAGAGCGGGGAGATGACGATGGGCTCCCAGAAGGACTCGGACGACAGCGCCGCCACTCCACAGGATGAAACTTTGGAGGAGGTGGGTGGATGCAGGATACGTGGCACTCTTATTGTCTCCTTCTGTAAAATCACGGTGAGCTAACCTCTGGTTCTCCCTCCTCGTGTGCTGCAGAGGGTTCGTAACGAGGGCCTGTCGAGCGGCACGCTGTCCAAGTCCAGTTCTTCGGGCATGCAGAGCTGCGGGGAGGAGGAGGGCGAGGAGGGTGCTGACTCAGTACCTCTGCCTCCACCGATGGCCATCCAGCAACACAGCCTGCTGCAGGCCGACTCCCAGGACGACAAGGTGAGGAGGGTTAGGACGCTCCACTGGGATCAGAAGAGAGCGAGAACAGGCAGGTAGACTGGAGCAGATGATGAGCAGGGAGCAGAGGAGTCAGGGGGGGATTTGGGACCAGGACCCCAACTGTAGGTTGACTAGATACCACCAGAGATTGTTGCTCATCTGAATATAGCTTGAGTGCTACATTTTCATGATATTTAAGGCTTTATGAACTTTTACTCTCGTACAGTTTTTTCACACAATAAATTCTCTTCTCTTTTGCTTTTCAGTAATGAGATTTTAAAAGCTCAATTGATCCTCCGCAATGTTCAACACTGGGTTATTTTGTTTGATATTAAAAGTAGCCTTGGTGTTTAACCTTATTTTAAATAATCTCAAAAGAATTGCTCTATTTTCTAACCTCGTGGAGACTTTTATTATTCCCGGATCTCTAAATACATGTAATCTTGGGGTGTGCAGAGCTTCCTGTGTAATGTATAGACTGTATAATCTGTAATCCTATACTTGAGAAACTTTTTTTGCTCATTTTACTTACCAAATGATAGATGCTCGGCACATGAAAATTAGATAAAGTCAACCAGGCCTGAGACTCTACAGCTGTGATGTTTATATAATATAGTATTCAGGTCAAATCAGTGACAAAAAACATTACTGAAGATGGTGTAAGAGTTATTTTATTCGATATATTAGCAGACTAATCTTAAAGAGAAATTCAGCACTTTCTTCACATTGCTGCTACTGTTTTTAGCTCCTAGATAACACTGTCGCTTATTTCAGTCCTATTTTTATCTCTTTTTACAAAAGCTCTTTTCCTGACTCGGTTTAACTTAGTTTGACTTCTGCATTTTAACATTTTACCTTGGCATGTTGCATCATAATCTCCCCTCTGTTGTAAAGTAATGAAAAGTTTCAGGCAGCCCAAGTAAGTCTCCTCCTCGACCAAAGCGGAGACTCCTCTGACACTAATTTCTGTTTCTCTTTTGTTTTGTTTCCTGGTTGTATCGTTTGCTGTTTGCCATGCTGTAGCATTACCTTGATTTATGTCCTGTCTTTGCTTTGTCTCAGTTTCCATACCTCTCCATCTAAAATGCCCCGCTCTTCCCCCTTCTGTCTCTTCCCTCGGTCACCTCTTCAATGCTCTCTCTTTTTTTTCCCCCACTCTTCAACTTTAAATGCTCCTTTCTGAAGCCTCTTTGGTTTCAACAGTTTCTAGATTGAAAGAACATGAAACTAGCGGCTTTTTTAGACTGAACGTTCACCTTTTTAAAATACACTTTTCTCTTTCCCCTGAAAATCTCTCTTCTTAACTTTTGTATTTTTATGAACTCTTGAATATTGCTGCTGTCTTTAGTGCAGATTTTTTTTCCCTTCCATCATTTTTAGTTTGACTTGTTTTGACTGTTTCTTGAACGCACCACTGGAATGGAGAGTCGCCTGGCAGATGAGCTAAGGTCATTAATGCAAAATGTAGATAAAGAAGAGGACGCATGTAGCTCTGAAGTGTAATTGGAGTTCATCCTGTCGGTGTCAGTGCAGATCACGAGGCTGTAATACTGAATTTGTGCCAGCTTCTTCACATTTTGAGGAAATGTTGAGCTTCGTAATGCCTCGAGCCTTTTAGAATAACATTGCGGCTTTTTTTTCTGCATGTTTATCTCTCAGAAGTTGGGATGAGATTGGTTGCTAAGTGACGTTTAACAGAAACAAATAAAACATTGGTAAGAGTACTTGTCAGCTGAGCAGGCAGCTCCTCTGGATAATAATCTGAATATGACTCCACATTGAGGTGAAAACGATGAAGATCCCCTGTTCCCATCATCCCCCCCTGACCCTTCACCACCCCGTCCGTCACCCCCCTCCCAATCCCTGCCCGCTCGTCCTCATCTCCTTTTACCCTCTGTGCGTTAACCTCATTACCCATGCGAGTAATTGGCATCTTTAAATGCTGGCGAGGCCAGAAGGGCACACAGCCTCACCCAGAAAACCTAATTGGGGAAAGTCTTGAAGCACAGCACAGCAAGGGTGAGAGTCTCCTGAACTATATATACATACATACCTACATATACCTCTGTCATTCTCGCTCTGTTAGCATCCTCTCTTTATTCCAGAGACTGTTCATCATCTTCATCACCTGAAAAAGCAGCAGAAACATCCTCCATTCAGATCTCTTTTTATTTCCAACCTTCTCATCATCTCTATTTTAAAAGACATTTCAATTTTTTCCACATCTTCATTTCATTCATCCAACTTTCAGCCTCATGTTTTGACCTTTTCACTGACAGTTTCATATATTTTTCCTTTTCACTATCTTTAACCTCGGGATGTAAACCCCTTGTTTCTGGGGTGGCACTAATGCAAACATGAATCTCTTGAGATTACAGCATTGAACATTTAACAAACATTTTCACGAAGTCATTGCTTGCACCAATAACTAAATGAAAACATTAAAACTAATAAGGCAGTCAAAATGTCACAATCAAAACTCCAGCATGACCTTTATTAGGCCTTTTTTGAAAAGAAATTTAAGCAATGGACTATTGTAACTGTTTATTGTTTGTTTCAGAGATGAAGAGATCACTGTGAAAAGCAAGTTTCATTATTAAGTCACCTTAAATGACTTCTGTAATTTAAATGATTAAGCTTATGTCAGTTAAACTGTCTCTGTCGGAGAGTCTGCCACAGAGCAGAATTTGAATTATTAGTCAAGACCAATGATTTCTGTTAGTTATCATTGTCTCATGCTTGCTTCTTCCTCCCTGCTCTCATCTCTCCGTTCTGTGCCCAGACCTCGTCTCGTCTGTCGGTCCGTCCATCCAGTTCAGAGACGCCGAGCGCCGCTGAGTTGGTGAGCGCCATCGAGGAGCTGGTCAAAAGCAAGATGGTAGGATACAAAGCCTCACGCACCGACCTTTATGTATCACATCATACACGGAGCCGTTTATTGAAGGCAAGTTTCAGTCAGTCAACGTTTGATTTGCTTCAGTAAATCAAGAGGCCTTTCACTATCATCAGGTTAACAAACTCATCCATTATCTATACCCGCTTTATCCTGAACAGGGTCGGGTGAGCGGGGGGGGGGTCTGGAGCCTATCCCAGCTCACTTAGGGCGAAGGCAGTCCATCACAGCGCCACATAGAGACAGACGGAAACAAAGACCATTCACGCTCTCATTCAAACCTAAGGGCAATTTCTAGAACCACCAATTAACCTGAGACGCATGTTTTTGGATGGTGGGGGGAAGCCAGAGTACCCGGAGAGAACCCACGCAGGCACAGGGAGAACATGCAAACTCCACACAGAAAGGCCCAGGCCGGGATTCGAACCCTGCACCTTTTTGCTTTGAGGCGACATTGCTAACCACTGTGCCGCAAGCAAACAAACAAACAAACAAACACACAAACAAACAAACAAACAAACAAACAAGCAAGCGAGCGAGCTCATGAAGAAAAAAATGGTAGCCCCATGTGGAGAGCGAGCATGAATATAATTTATACTACTTAACATGATCGAAATCATGAGCTTAATTTATTTGTATTGATGCAACCGTTCTCCAAAAACATGTCTGACAAATGTTAACTGTTTTTTTGTGCTTTTCTCCCCTGACTCAGGCTCTGGAGGACAGACCGAGCTCTTTGTCAGTGGAACAGGGAGACAGCAGCTCTCCCTCCTTCAATCCCTCTGACAACTCCCTCCTGTCCTCCTCCTCCCCCATCGAAGAGATGGATGAACGCAGGACCAGCATCCTCAAGAAAAGACAGTGCGTCTGCCACCATCACGCACACATCCCATAGACACACAATAGATGCAAACGTGAGGGAGTTCAAGTTCTAATTTTAAGTCGGCCATCTGTGCTTCTGTTCTGTGCTCCAGTTACATTCTGCTGGAACTGGTGGAGACGGAGCGGGATTATGTCAGAGACCTGGGCCTGGTGGTGGAGGTGAGTTCATGCTCTTTATATTATCTGGGAGTTTAATATGTCAGGAAATATTGGAGCTGAACTTTGCAGACTGCTTGCTGTGAATTCTTCTTTGTATTTGTGTGTCTCCTCCGTAGGGCTACATGAGCAGAATGAAGGAGGAGGGCGTCCCTGATGACATGAAGGGGAAAGATAAAATTGTGTTTGGCAACATCCATCAAATCTACGACTGGCACAAAGAGTATGTGGCACACAGACAAACATATGTGTGGAGTGCAGATTCCCTGGTTATAGGTAACTTACTTCCTGTCTCTTTATGTCCTACTCAGTTTCTTCCTCAGGGAGTTAGAGAAATGTTTGGAGGACCCTGACAGACTGGGACCACTCTTTCTCAAACAGGTTTGTCCACAGTGAACTTTTAACTTCTGCTCTATTTGTACTGGCTTGTAAACATTTGATAAAACTGTAAATGTGTGTGCTGTTTGTATCCAGGAACGGAGACTCACCATGTATGTGGTTTACTGTCAAAACAAACCCAAGTCAGAGCACATTGTCTCAGAGTACATCGACACCTACTTTGAGGTACGAGCCCGTTAATGTGAAGATTTTTTTCCTCTGAGATTCATCAGATGCTGCAAACTGCTGCTAAAAAAAAACTTTTTTAATCTTTTTTTTTTTTTTTTAGGACCTGAAGCAGCGGTTGGGGCAAAGACTGCAGATCACAGACCTGCTCATCAAGCCGGTCCAAAGGATCATGAAGTACCAGCTGCTGCTCAAGGTCAGTCTGTTGGAGGACAGCAGAGGGCGCCAGAGCTCCAGCTGCTGCTGAGCTCTCTATTTCCTCATATCTGCTGTCTATAAATGTCCATCTCTGCTACACATAATTTACTCTGATAAATAAAATGTTTTAATACACATCTAAAAAAAAATTGTAGGATTTCCTGAAACACTCTAAAAAGGCTGGGCTGGAGTCTCTGGATCTGGAGGTAAGAAAAAAGATCTTAAACTTCTCTTTAAAAAAAGTTCTAGCAAAACGTCTTGAGATATCCTGTTAAATGTTTCCATCTGTGACTAACAGAGAGCGGTGGAAGTCATGTGCATCGTGCCAAAAAGATGTAACGACATGATGAACGTCGGCCGGCTTCAGGGATTTGATGTAAGAAATTACTTTAACTTCTGATTGTAAATAATGCTAGATGCTAATTAAATACAAGAAACAAATCATATATTAACTTCTCTCTCACTCTTCTTCTTCCAGGGGAAGATTGTGGCTCAGGGCCGCCTTTTGCTGCAGGACACATTCATGGTGTGTGACCCAGAGGGCAGTCTGCTCGGCAGGATGAAGGAGAGGAGAGTCTTCCTGTTTGAGCAGCTCGTCATCTTCAGTGAGCCGCTGGACAAGAAGAAGGGTTTCTCCCTGCCAGGCTTCCTCTACAAGAACAGCATCAAGGTAAACACACGAGGGGCGACGGTGTGGGCAAACAACTGTTTCACTTCAAGTACATGTTTAGCGAAGGCCAGTGGAATCAGGAAGTATGATGAGGCCAACAAACTGTCATTTAAAAGGACTGCTGGGCTTTATGATTTATTTATTTTTTTACTTTTAGCCCCATGGCTCTCCAAGTTAAATAAAAGATTAAAACTAAAATATGTTTGTGATGCGCAGCATGATTAGTATCACAGGAACTGATTACATAGCTATCATTGTTTATCAAGTAGTGCTTAAAAAAGAAAAATCACTTTTTTGTTTCTCCAACAATACGCGCAATATTTGAGAAAATCCGCTGCAAAATCAAACATTTTTGATTGCAACAAACACAAAAAAAACTCAAATCCTGGAGTAGTCACCTGATTTATTTGACATAAACGTAGTTAACCTTTATATGACAGAAAATAAAGCAATTGAGGGAACAGAAAGGTTAAAGACAAACTGACACCAAGGCACTCATAACCATAAATATTAAATATCAGTATTTATGTGACATTAACTGATAATGACAATGTATCTCCCTGTTTTTTTGTTTGGTTTTTTTGACCTTTTTGCCATCCAGGTGAGCTGTCTGGGTCTGGAGGAGAATGTGGAAGGAGATCCCTGCAAGTTCATTCTCACTTCTCGGTCGACCAACAGCGCCGTAGAGACGTTCGTGCTTCACTCCTCCCACCCAGGGGTGCGTGAGGTCTGGACCCTTCAGATCAGTCAGATACTCGAGAGCCAACGCAACTTCCTCAACGGTAGGCTCGTAAACACACACGCACACACACATGCACACACAGAGGACCTGAAGGTTTTCTGGAAGAACTGTGCTGTACATGGCCCCCCTCGTCTCTTTCACACCTTCTCACAGCTCTGACCTCACCAGTAGAGTATCAGAGGAACCATGTAGGGGAGAGCAGCGGGCCCAGCATGGAAGCTCCAGGTGGAGACAGCAGTGGTTCGAGTGCAGCCCCAGCAGTAGGAGGTGGAAGCCCCCAGGTTAGCTCCAACCCTTCAGGACCCCAGGGTGGCTCTCGTCGACCCTCCAGGATCCCACAGCCTTCCCGTCTGCCCCAGCCCCTGCGTCACCACCCCGGGGCCGAGCCGGACGGCCCCAACAAGATGTCAGGTATGAAAGTTCTATCTATATCTGTGAAAAAAAATGTGTGATGCACAATGAAGGATGAGACTGAGGTGTGAGTTTTACTCGGTTGTGATCCAGGTTCGTCCCCTCGCCCTGTCCCTCCTCCCCTGCTCCCTCCAGCGGGTAGCCCGCAGGGCAAGCGTCCTATCCAGACCCCAGAGGACCAAGCTCAGACCCCCAGTGCTGTAGCTCCCGTCCCTCGCGCCACAGTTGGGCCTCTGCCCTCCACACCCACATCCAAACCGCGGCCAGGAGCCGTGTCCCCTATGAGCTCCCCCATGGCCACTCCCGCCTTTGGTAAGGACGCCCTACCTCCTCCCCCTCCCAGCCCGGGCCAAAAGTCTGGATCTGGATTCTGGAGCTCAATGCCGGGTTCTCCAGCCAGCCGGCCTGGCTCGTTCACCTTCCCGGGGGAAGCGGGAGAGAGTCCCGTCCGCCAGAGCTCAAACCAGAATCAAACTGGCTCTGGGAGCCAAACCCACAGACACTCCACGCACAGCAAGGAGGCCGACCGCATGAGTACGTGCTCATCGGCCAGCGAGCAGTCCATCCAGTCCACCCAGAGTAACGGGGTAAGACTACTTCCTGCTGCCCAGTGCTGATCCGACTAACATGGAGGCAGACGGAGGCCTGGTCTGTCCTGTCTGCCTGTTGTCTCCTGTCCTGCTGCAGCCAGCGCTACTAATCTGTCCCCTACTACGCATCTCTGACAACCTCCACTGCTCTTCAACATCATCTCTCTAGCAAAGGTTTCAACTGTCAACGTCTTCTCAGACTCGAACGCTCTCTAGCGGACCTTCTTCACCTCTTCAGTGATTATCTTTAAGGCTGTCTGTAGCTTTCTCAACTCTAACAAAGCTTCTACTAACACCTGACTTCCTCTTGGCCGTCCTTCACCACCTGCTGTCTCAATGGTGTGTTACTGAATTGTATTTTTCCTGCAACTAACCTCCGACGTTTGTGGTTCACCTGCAAACGTACTCAGCAGAGATCCTCTCATTCAGCCTAATGTCCCTCCTCTCGTCTTTGCCTGGAGCTGCAGAGCAAAGACGAGTCAAACGGAAATCTTCATCTTATCCCTGCCTTTCTTCATCCAGTGACCCTTTTTCAAGAAGAAAATCATGAATTCCTGTTTTTGTCTTTTCTGCACTTGAATCTAATCTTTTCACGAATCCCGTTTCCAGAGTTTAGCCTCTGTGTGTTTCTACCTCTTTTACCTTACTGCTTACTTTTTCACTTTATTGTACCAAAAGTGGCACACTTGTAATTTTCTTGAGATTTGCACGGCCATGTTTGAAAGTTATTATCGTACCTAATGCCTAATAGATTTTATAATAATGCCTGTGCTTTCTCCCCCTGCTGCAGAGTGAAAGTAGCAGCAGCAGTAGTGTATCCACCATGTTGGTGACCCAGGACTACATGGCTGTGAAGGAGGATGAGATCAGCGTCATTCAGGGCGAGGTGGTCCAGATCTTGGCCAGCAACCAGCAAAACATGTTCCTGGTGTTCAGGGCGGCTACAGAGCAGGGCCCCGCGGCCGAGGGCTGGATCCCCGGATTTGTGTTGGGACACACCTCGGCTATTGTCCCCGACTGCCCCGAGGGATCCATCAAGTAAGACAACCAAAAAAAAGATGAACTGTAGCTGTCTTTGACGGACTTGAGGTGTAAAAATAAACTTTGGCTCACAGTAACAGGGAGTACGAGGGTCGATCAAAAAGTTCCAAGACTGCTCAGCAGCACCGTGACGTGCACGGAGCAGGAGGAAGTAGTTACACACGTTTTTGTGCAGTCATTAGTGCGTCTGTGATTTCTCTATGGACATGAGCAGAGAGCGCACATTAAAGTTTGCGTGACATTCTCAGTGCTGTGCACCGTTATTTTGTCCTTCTGGGTCAGACTGTCAACGCCGAGTCCTACTGTGACGATCTGAGGGGAAACATTCGGTTCAAAATGACCTGAACTCTGTCGTGATGGCACTTGGGTTCTCCAGCATGACAATGCGCCTGCTCACATCGCGTTGAAAATGCAGAACTATCTTGCTGGCAACAACGCAGTCATCACTCCCCTACTCCCTAACACGTCTCTCTGTTGCCCACAAATTTGACAAAACTTTGAGAGATCGCAGTTATGTTGGACGCAGTGTTCACAAAAACGTGTGTAACTCAGATGCTGCTGTTGATCAAGCAGCGAAACTTGGAATACTGACTCATGAAGGTTATAGCTTCCTCCTACTCTCTGCACATCACGGTGCTGCGCTCCGTTTACATGCAACAGGAGCTGTTTTGGAACTTTATGACCCACCCTGGTTCAGCAGGGGCACTTACACCACCTGTGTAGAAACACCCGGAGTATCAATGCTAAAACCATCCTTTCTGTCTTTCATTCATTGTCTCTGCTTGCTTATCAAGACTTTGACCTTACCTGTGGTGTTTTTTATTGCTCCAGTAGGAAGTCTTCATCCTGGCACACGTCCCTGCGTATCCGGAAGAAGTCTGAGAAGAAGGAGAAGGAGGCAAAGAAAGAGACCAAGCTGGAGAACGGTTACAGGAAGTCCAGAGATGGCCTGGCCAATAAGGTTTCTGTAAAGGTGAGTTTCAGTTCTCTTCAAGAATCCGTAGTGATGCTCCGATGTCGTGTCCGTTTTGTAATCTGACATTTGTTTTTGTTTCTCTCCAGCTTCTAAATCCAAACTACATCTATGATGGTAAGTTTTATCTGTGTTTTTTTTTGCAGATTGACAACTATGACAAAATAAATCCATATTGTCAATTAACCCCTAATTAATTCGGTTACTGTTGAATTTGAAAAGGTTTAGTCTAAGACGGTCTCTCCTTTCTTTCCTCTCAGTTCCCCCAGAGTTCCTTGTCCCTCTGAGTGATGTGACATGTGACAACGGCGAGAGCGTCACCCTCAGGTGTAAGGTCTGTGGGCGACCGCGGGCCACTGTCACCTGGAAGGGACCCGACCAGAGCAACCTCACCAACAACGGACACTTCAGCATCGCCTACAGGTAAGAAAACGTTCATGTGCAGTTTAATGCTTGACATTGTGAAATAGGAAGGTGAATTTACATTTTTACATAAAAACAAAGTAAATATTCAATCTTTTAAGGCTGCAATTAAAATTTACATTGCAGTGGACCAGGTGAGTGAGTTTACCTTGCAGTCCAGCACATTAACTCGTCATTATCCTGACCTACTGCCCCACCATGTCGCAAGATTGTTCTGTTTCATGTAGAAATGAAGAAAATCAGTAAGCCAGTCAGCACTCACAATGTGAGAAGCAATCTGTAGGAATATTTTGAGTTGTGCACCTCCTCTTGTCCAACCCGACACTTGTCGTGTCGTCATCTAAAAAATTGGAGACTCACTAGAGAGCAAATACTGTGTTGTTACAGTGGTCACACAACATCATGTTGTCTGGGAATTTTTAGCAGTTAATAGCCACGGACACTCGACACCCAAAACTGTTCAGACTTCCTGTAGATTTAATAGTGTTTGTTAGCCTGGTGTTTCCAGACCCGAATTCACTAGGTGAATATAAGCGTTGTCCTACTGGTCTGTGCCCAGTATGGTGCAACTGAAACTATGGGAGCAGCTTTGACCAATCGTATGTTCCAAAATCTGACAAAAATACCACCGTTGCAACCATATTTAGAAAAAGGGCGCTCGACTTCAACACCGTCGTACTTGACCATCAACACCGGTCGCTGATTGGTCGGCCCTTCGAGGCAGCCGAGCGAACGTTAATGCGAACAGGGTTTCCAGACCAAAATCCCAGTGAAGAAAACTGAAGCTGTGTGTTCAGATGTAAATCAACGTGCATGTTTCTGTTTCAGTGATACGGGTGAAGCCACACTGCGGATAATCGGCGTCGCCTCTGAGGATGACGGCGTTTACACTTGTGTTGCAACCAACGAGCTGGGCAGCGAGACGTCATCAGCGAGCCTCAGAGTGTTGGGTGAGAGTGCAGATAGAGACTAATATGTCCACAGCATGATGTTACACGGGTCTTATTTGATAAACTGGTGCTGACTGTGGACTTGTGTTGTCATTTGTCTCAGCTGTGTCCACTGATGGGATGCGAGTGAGCTGGAAGGACAACTTCGAGTCTCACTACACCGAGGTGGTTGAACTGGGAAGGTAACAGACTCTCTTGAATATCTCCATGGTTACAGTCTGATCTGGCTGATTTGACTTTAAATACATTAAAAATATGGAGAGTAAGCAGATATCAGATGATCAAAGTGACAATAACAGCTGCGTGAAGTAAACCGACCTCTGTCTTGTCATCAGGGGTCGTTTCTCTGTTGTCAAGCGCTGCGACCACCAGGGCACCAAACGTACGGTGGCGGTCAAACAGGTCAACAAGAAGCTGATGAGGAGAGACCGGGTGACTCAGGAGCTCAATCTGCTCCAGAGACTCCAACACCCGCACATAGTCAGCCTGATCGACACGTACGAGACCCCCAGCTGCTACGTCCTCGTCCTGGAGATGTGAGTACACTTTCACATGGACACGAGCTCAGCTCTTTACCTTGACACGCCCCGACAAACCTTCCCTTTCTCCGGTCTGATGTTTACTTTGGGTTTCAGGGCCGACCAAGGCCGTCTGCTCGACTACATCGTGAGCTGGGGGAATCTGACGGAGGAGAAAGTGGCCTGCTACCTGCGTGATGTTTTAGAAGCTTTACACTACCTGCACAACAGCAGAATAGTACATTTGGACGTAAAAGTAAGTTCACTTTAACTTTAACACCTGATATTACAAATAGCAGCTCAGGGGAGTGCTGCATGCCCGAGTAGTGCGTATAAAAGGTTTGGTGTTACATCCTAACTGTATATAAAAAGGTTAAAAAAAAAAAAAAATACAAAAAACAGTGTTCAGACCTGATCGTAGAGCACAAAATATTCAAGCCACAAAAATATTGTGATTTTGTAGTTTGGTCTAAAACTGAAGTTTGTCGTAGAAGACTGTGAGCTCTGTTACCTCCAGCACTCACCTGATCACTAGAGTCGGTCATGTAGTTCATCTCCACTCTTGAATGAATTTAAACATGGAAACCCTAATGTTAGAATAAATGATTATGAATCTAATGTTCAGACTATAATATTTCTTTGCTTTTGTTCCAGCCTGAGAACCTGCTGGTTGCTCACACCACCAGCGGCCAGCCAACGGTCAAACTCACTGACTTTGGAGATGCTGTGCAGCTCAACAGTGCCCACTACATCCACCCTCTGCTGGGCAGCCCTGAGTTTGCCTCTCCTGAGTTGGTCTTGGGAGAGCCTGTGTTGCTGACCTCTGACCTCTGGGGCCTGGGCGTGGTGACCTACGTGCTGCTGAGCGGCGCCTCCCCCTTCCTCGACGAGAGCGCCGAGGAGACCTGCTTGAACATCTGCCGGCTGGACTTCAGCTTCCCCAGGGATTACTTCCAGGGTGTCAGCCAGGCGGCACGGGACTTCGTCTGCCTGCTTCTGAGGACCGACCCGGGCAGACGACCTCCGGCCGGGCTCTGCCTCCAGGAGCCGTGGCTGCAGGGTGGCCTCGGCGACGGCCGGGCCAGAGCCGAGGGCTGCCTGGACACCTCCCGCCTCATTTCCTTCATAGACAGGAGGAAAAATCAGACTGACGCCCGGCCCATCGGAGGAGTCAGGAGCTTCATTCAAAGTCGCCTTCAGCCTCGAGTGTGAACTCCAGAACATCTCTGAGCCCCGACGCCCCGAACTCCCGACCTCCTCCCCAATCGGATCACAGTGGAAAAAAGCAGGAAAACCTCGTCAGTGTGTTGAGGCCGTGGGAGATGCACGTCCCTCTTCGTGGCCTACAAGTAAAAAGAAAGAGAAACAATGAATGCTGATCTTATCCTCTTTCACTAAATGTTGATTTAGTAAAAACCTGTAATACTTTAAGTAGTTCAGTTCAGACCTGCTGAGGTCGTCAGCCAATCAGAGCCCTCGAGAACAGAGTTCTCACCAATCACATGAATTAACGGATGCCCTCGTCTACTGCTGCTTGCTGGTTTCAACTCAAAACAGATTTTGTAGTTAAGTGAACAA
This sequence comes from Brachyistius frenatus, assembly GCF_029030835.1. Classification (NCBI taxonomy): domain Eukaryota; kingdom Metazoa; phylum Chordata; class Actinopteri; family Embiotocidae; genus Brachyistius; species Brachyistius frenatus. The sequence continues at coordinate 2,981,806 of NW_027210645.1, forward strand.
AAAAATAAAAAATAAAAAACAGAAAAACATTATGAAGTAAGTTATTTTCCTTCGCGAGTTGAAGCTGATCATTAGAGCCGATTGATCGAGCGTCGGCTTCACTGCACAGACGCAGAGCTTTCAGGAGAAAGTGATGCCCACGGAGCTAGTGACAGCGCTGAGAGCAAACCGCCTTCCCTCTTGTTGCTCGGGGAGGTGCCAGCAGAGACTTTGTGTTTTTGCTCTTTTACACTAAAACTGTTAACTCGGATACTTTTGAGAAGCAGCCCTTTCTTATAGAAACAATGTTTAGGAAGGAGAAGTACCGTCTGTACGTTTCCAGGAAAAAAAAAGAAATCATTGTAGAAAATGCTCATCAGTTGAAAAGTTGCTGTGCTACTTTGGACTCTGGAGACAGTGACTGAGCTTGTTGACTTTAAGACAGTTATACATGCGATCGGAGCTTTTTTTGATGGCTGCGCTTACATAACGTACCTAATCTAAAAGATATCATGATGACCATGTCGCGAGTAACAAAGCTGCACTGTCCAATCTGAGAAGAAACAATAGACATCCATCATTTGCTTTTCCTAGAACAAAACTTGTGTTGCGCAGATATGAAATGTTTAAGCCTTACCTTGTATATATATATAGACTTCTGCCTTCTTCCCCCTCACATTCACGGTGGACTCCTGCTTTTGGACGGCAGGACTCAAGACTGTCGGAGCCTCAGTGGCAGCGGTGGTTGCCTAACGGACGAGCCTGAATGTGGAGGAAGAAGAGTTACTGTAAATGCACTCATTGTATGTTATGTTTGATTATCATGTGCAATGTTGCGGCTTTAACATTTTATGCAACTATTTATGAAGACATCTGTTGTATCTGTAATAAATCTAGAGAAAAGCATGTACTTGGTACTGCAAGCACTGCTGGTAGTTTTGTGTTTATTTGATCGGTGAGTGTTTCGACTGCCAGGCCGCGTTAGAGCTCACGATCTTACAATCATGGTCTGATCAAAAATAATTTAACACTTTTTGTACTGTATGCCTCTGTAGTATTGGTACACCAAAGTTGCTCTAGCTTTATAGTACTTAATAAATAAAAAAAATGTTTTATTGTGATTATGTTTCACTTGAGTTAGGTAATCTATGACCACGTGGAATGATTGTTTACACACGTAAAAACACAACAATTAGTTTTATTTAGTCTCTTATATACCTTAATTAAAAAGGCAGGAGATTATAACGTTTACTCTTGTAATTCACAGATCTGATCGGGAGTTAAATGCGAGATTTGATTTACTAAATGGTGTTTCAACTTTATGTACAGATACTTGTTGCCAAAATATTTCTTTCATAAAATCCCTCTTATAAAAAAATTAAAAAAAAATAACTGCCCTGAAAACTAGTTTGTTTGAATGGAAATTTAAAAAAATAAAAAAACACAACATAGAAAAATTTGATACATGAATCCGGTATGGGGTTAAAGATGTGTCATGTTTGAACAGAAGTCAGCCCTCTGTTACCTTTTTATTTATTTTAAAAGGTGTGCACAGGCCATTAAAAACAAGGAAACTTGAACTGGATACCTCAGTTTAGGTTTTTTTTCATTGTTGTTTTTGTCTTTTTTTTGGTGTTTGTTTCATAAATTACATGTTTGCTACATTTTATGTTTTTTATCTTTTGCATGTATATTTCTTTGTACAGATCATACATATTCTCCTCTGTAAATATTTCTCATTTTTGCCATCAGTTATTTGAAAATTAAACAAAATGACATTTGACATTTTCTTTCTTTTGTGTTTATTATTGTTATTTTGTGTTTTATCACATGGACAGCTTTGTTTTTTATTAGTTAAAGATTCAAGTAAATTAGCTTTTGAGTTTTTGTTTTTTTTACCTGAACCTTTCATGACAGGTTTTGATGAGATTATTTTTCTGGCAGGTATTTAGTTATATTCAGGCTTCTTTTTTGTTGTTTCTACTCCATACATGCAGAGGAGAGCTGTGCTTTTCTGTAGTTGAGTATTCAAATTTCAGTCTGTGGAGCGAGATCACTGATAGGAAAGCAACATTTTGCTTGGTCTTAGTGGAACTGAGAAGACAAATGTCATTTAAGAGACAAGCTTGACTGTAACCGGTCAGGACCGTAAACAAAGAACTTGAGTCTAAATCAGCTGCGGAGGTTTAAAGGTGCAGTGCGGGACTTTTATATACAGTATAAATGAATGTCTGTTACATTCAAACTCTTACCTGACGAGTTCACATAATATTACATTTTCATTACAGTTTAGAGCACATACTATAATATTACATTTATGGACGACATGCTATAATGACATGTTTATCATATTTTGGACGCAACACATTTGATTATTTTTATGACTTTTTGGATGACATATCATAGTATGATATTTTACAACATCATATGTTATACAATAGTATGACATTTTTATGACGGTGAAGTATGAGTTTCTTATGACAGTTTTGTATTACTATGATCTTTTAATGACATTTTGGACGATATATTATAGTATGATGTTTTCATGATATTTTGGATAACATACGATAGTATGATATTTTTGGGGATATTTTGGACCAAATGCGGTATACAATTATATATATATATATATACATTTTTGATACATATACAAATATATAATCCAATAATATCATTGGTTGATTTTATCCTCTGACATAAAAATTGAAGTGGTAAAGTCGTTTAACTCTGCTCGATTCTACTGGAGAAAAATTATTCTCCCACAAGAAACTCTCATTGGCGGATGAGAGAGCAGTCTATCCCATCATTTCAAAATCTTCCAGTAAATGGTTTGAGATCTGAAACCATTCAGCGATTTCCCTGTCCTGTAGGAATCTACTTTTCCACACGTGTATTCAAGCTTTTCCTTTGATTTGACACATATCTGTTTTTGTCCACATTTCTTTAGTAGGAGACCTTTGTCACTTTTTGTAGATAATTGCATATCAAGGTCAGCACTGTGCTTGAAGATCCAGCATTGACCTGGCTCTGTTATTTGACTGACAAATGTGATCATTGGCTGTGAAGCAGCTTAACTGAGTGGCAATGAGGGATTAAAGTTTCTTTTCAAAACTCCTCAAAAAGTTGCCTTTGACAACTATCAAAGTGGCGATTTATTCTCTAATGTTTAGGTGCTCATCAAATATATAGTCTGCACTGCCCTCCAGTGGCTCTTTGCTCGCATTAGTAGAAGGGGCTGCTTTACAGGCCTCTGAGACGACAACTCATTTATTTCTATTTTAGGTGATTAAAAGGTCTTTTCATATTCATAGTTGCTATGCGAGTATTATCTGCTGGTTCATTAGAGGGTCTGTTGGCCATGATGGCATCAACGGCTATCTGTCTTTACTATTGTGTCATTCAAGTCCTTTTTTTTTTTTTTTATTTTTTGCATCTAGATGACTAAATCTGTAAACAATCGCAGGCACGTGCACACGTCCACATCAAACTCCAATAAGATGCAGTGACAGCAGAAATCTTCATGATAGTTTTCCTACATCACTTGAAGTTCCCTACATTGTCCTTTGTATATTTACATACCTTTACTTACACATTTCCTGTTTACTTTTACTTATAATTTAGTGTTTCTTCTTTGTGATAACAGTATTTATTTATTTATTTATTTTTTTAACCAAAGTAATGCATCTCCATATAGTCTATCCATATGTTTTACATCCAAGCTTGTTTATGAAAATGGAGTTGGAGGTGCTTGCGTTGATTACGGCTGAGATGACAGGTGTGCAGCTGCACGTGGCGTAACCCGACCAACGGGCAGAGCAGGTTTTAAAGAGACCGCCCTGAAGAACACAGGTGCGTTTTGATAGGCTACGTGACAGCCCCACCAGTACGTCACGAAAGTACTTCAAGTACAGTTTGGAGGTACAGGTAATTCTTGTACTTTTGACGCTATTTCATTACATAAAAGCTACAACATTAATAAGGGCTGCATTACATTTAGGTGAGGTCTGGTATTGTGCGTGATCCACAGATTGTACATAACAAATATGCTCACAGGAGACATCCTGGGACACGTCATGAAACTGTGCCACCTGTACTTATGCTGCATTCACACACATCACTCTTTTTGCGCTGCATATGCATTTGCTTAGCTTATTACATTGCATTGAATTACATTGGATTTTATTGTATCAGTGTTTATCTAATTGTTCTCGCCCATCTTTCTGCTGCTCTTACATTGCACTTTTTTTTTGTTTGTTTTGTTTTTTTGCCCGGGGATTAATAAAGCATCATCTTATCTTGGTTGTGACAAAGTCAAAATGTCTGCTCTGATTTTTGTATATTGTCAGAGGTTTAACCAGTTGAACGCCCTCTCTGGCTTGCAAAGATTAGACTTCAAGATTTCTGTTAAAACTCTTTATTTGGAACAATTTTGTTAGGATAATAAAAGTTATTTTTCTGTAGTACATGAACCTTTAACTTTTTGGTTTAGAATAGTTTTTAGACAAGTTCATTTTGCTGATAAAACATCTGTACTTCTACCTAAGCAGGTTTTTAAAACAGGACATATACTTGCAATGAAGTATTTTTACATTGTCAAATCCAAAACGTAGGCTATTATTTGGTCAAAATTTAATTATGACCAGAATCGTAATTTTTGACACCTTATCGTGGCATAATGTTACACCATAGTGCAAAACTATGAAGAGAAATTTGGAAGTAAAAAAAAAAGCATAGTAATAACCAAACTAAAGCTAAGTGTTAACCTCAGCTAAAGCATAGCCACAGTGACAAAAAAAAAGGCTGAAAATTGGCTTTAAAGGGATAAAAATAAAACCCTCAAAAGGACAAAAAATAAGGCTTCACAATTCTTATATCAAAAGCAAAGAGCCAAAGAGGCTTCTTTGATTGAACTTAAAGCATCTCGTAACTTTTATGTATTCAAAACTTTTCAAAAAAGTAATAAAGTAGGGTTAGCAAAAGTTAAAGAGAGTCAGTAACATCCAGGGACAATAACAGAGCCGCAGTTCAGCCATGTTTGGTTTATAGCAATGTTGTCTTTTATTCTAATTTCCAATAAACAGAGAATATATCAGTCCCTTATTTGTACAAAAATACCTGAACAGGATACAACGTAGATCCAGGAGCCGCACAGACAGAATGAAGCAAAGCACAGTGGGGTTATGTGGGGGGAAAAATCATTACGGTTCATTTGCTCTTTTTTTTTTTTTCTTCTTTCTTTCTTTCTTTCCCTGAAATGTTTTATTTGACTTCAGCTTATGATGACTTCAACCCAACAACAAAACAACACTGAGTTAGTTTCACTTGCACCAACACTGCGAGTCCCCACACACGATGGGAGCTCGTATGTGGTGTTGACCTGACACTAGGATCTCGTTCCAGTAAGGTTACACTTGACAGTCACAGCTAACTGTAAATGAACGCAGAGAGTGGACGGATGGCAACTAAACACTTGTTACCGTTTAGAAAGAGGCACCTGCTGCAAGAATTAGTTAAGAAGAGAAAAAAAACCTTTGTTATGCACCTTACAATCAGAGTAAATGGACATAATGAAATGCACAAGTGTCTTGAGCTACTACTTGTGATGAAAAGTATACAAAATCTGCAAAGAATATCCCCACGGGTTAAGCGTGTGTGTGTGTGTGTGTGTGTGTGTGTGTGTGTGTGTGTGTGTGTGTGTGTGTGTGTGTGTGTGTGTGTGTGTGTGTGTGTGTGTGTGTGTGTGTGTGTGTGTGTGTGTGCGTGCGTAAGATTAATACCCAAACATTTACCGGAGTGTTTTCTCTAAAGTAAATGAGTGTAATCAGACATGTCAGAGAGGGGATACTCAACAGATGTGGTTTTAAAAAACAAAGAATGGCATCAGGTTTGGGCGCTGGCAGAGTCGAAGCCTCTGACAGCCTGTCAGCTTATACAAATGTTGTTCAGAAATTTGACATATACCAAAAATCCAGTTAGAGCTCTTAAAATAAAAAAAACAAAAAACAAAAACAGTTTAATTTAATACTGTATATACTGTGGTATGTTCTTTTATAAGATGTGACAAACCAAAGAAAATACACAATAATATCAACATACAATCAAATAATGAAAAAAAAGGACAAAATAAATCATTCTCTTCATTTTACATGGAGTTATGAGCAAAAGCATAACACCCCATACATAGTGATCTGTGACCTAGGTACAGTGTTAGATCTACATCTTCTCCGTAGCTTCACATACTTAGAAAACAAATTATACTTTATGCTTGGACTTGTGTAAAGGATTGCATTGTAGCACAGTGATTAAAAAAAATGGAGGGAGGAGGAGAGGATTCGTCCCCGCTGACCCATAGCGACGTGGCTCCGCGTCCCTCTCCGACATACAGGAAAGAGCCTCAGCTGTGGACTGGGAATGCTGGGATACCTCCAGACAAACTCTCGTCTCCTCTAAATCCACTTGACTTTACCCAACCGACAAGCAACCTTCTTACTGTCTCTAAAAGGCAAGTATGATAACCAGCAGTTAGCAATCCTGAATAGTGAATATAACAGTCTGGCCATCCACATACAAATCACACACGCACAAGCACAAACACACACACACACACACACACACACACACACACACACACACACACACACACACACACACACACACACACACACACACACACACACACACACACACACACACACACCTATTCACCACAGGGTCATAGCTTACAAGGCTGGACACAGGTGGGAGAAGGGGGGCAGGAGGGAGGGGGGAGGGGGGAGTTCAAGCATTATCCAATCCCTGGAAAGAGTCTGCCCTGACTGATTAGAAAGGCCTGATTGGTGGAACGCAGAGCTGGTGAGTCGGTTAAGTCACGCGATTAGTCATTGGCGGCAGTGGCTCGGATGTCGATGACAGTACTTAGAGAGAGTTTAGTGAGCCCGGCAGGGAGTCCGGTGGCCTCGTGCTAACCCTCTTCGCTGTGAATCTGGCACAGGATGGATGGAAGGTGATGGTGAGGGCGGGAGGGGTGGAGGACCAAGCTGAGCTGTCACATGCCTCTGTTTCCTCTTGTGTATTCCTATAGATATGTTTACTGTCACAGATAATGTGAAAGACGGAATTCTGACAGCATAATTTTGGGGTATTAAAAAAATCCTGGTGTAAACTGATGTAGTCTGTGTGTTGCTTGTAGACCCATTCATTCTTAATGACTGTGCTACAGTGTCTTTTTCAATACTACCACTAGAGGGGGGGGGCGGGGGGCAAAAGAGGGATGCTTTCTCCTGCACACGACTAAAAACAGACCTGTTTAGGGTCACAGTCTTCTGTTTTGATAGACAAACTTTTCCTAGCACACCTGCCTTGCCTCCTTTTCACTTCACCTCCCAGAATGCTTTCAACAAAGACGCATTATCAAGTTGTTTTCAATTAGGACTTGTGGAGAGAGATATTGGGCCCGCGAGTCGACTAATTTCGGGTTGCAATTATGAATTATTTCCATTATTGATTAATGTAAAAGAACTGGATAATTTATGAATAAATCTGTTCTATAAAATGTCAGAAAATTGTGAAACTAAAAACATTTTATGGAGCGAAAGGTGACGTTTTCAAATAAAAAAAAAATTGTCGAACCAACAGCTACAACCCCAGACGTTCAGTTGGCTAAAAGATAAGAAAAAGTTAGCCTGGTGTTACCAGAACAAAATTCACTGCATGAATATATGAGTGTTGATACACATCCTACTGGGCGAAGACTTCAGGTTAAATGTACAAACTATTGGAGCAGTCTTTGACCAATCCGCATTGACCACCGCATTAAAGAAAATTCTTGATTTCAACTTCACTGCACATAGCCACGCCCACTGGTCCCTGATTGGTCCACCCTTCAGAGTGGCAAACTTTAATAGGAACAGGGTTTCCAGACTGCAATAGTCCAGAAACACCAGACTAAGAAAAAGAAGCAAATCTTCCCTTGTTGAGAAGTTGCAATTATCAAATGTTTGGCATTTTTGCTAAACAAAATGATAATACTTTTCATACTGCTTATCATAATATTTGCTGATTAATTTTTTTGTTTTTAAATCACCTTGCCAATTAATTCACTTTTTTCTTTCTCCTGAAAATGCGAAGTCTCTAATGACAGTTTGTCCTGCCTGTGCTCTTGGGGATTCTTGCTGTGTGACTGTTGTAAAATCATTTGTTCAGTTCAGTTTCTAGAAGAAAGAAGCCCTCACGTCTCCGTTGTGAGGGACTGACACCTCTCAAGTTCAACACTGATGAGAAAAAAAAACTTGCACGCAGCTGATGAAAACATCTGGACTTGATGTTAAGATTTTAACCAGATGCAAGATTACGCTGCTAATACCTTTTTTCTAAATCGTGTTCAGGTGGATTTTCATTGTGAGGAAAGAGGTTGAGAATTTTGGAAAGTATTTGCTTTCATGCTGAGAGTGGGATAAAAAGATTGTTCAAGTCTTTAGTTTATCAGACACGCTGGGAGAGAGGACCCAAAGTCAGAAAAATGCCAAGGACAACACAATAAGATCCAACACTAAAGACAACAGCGTGGTCTGTGTGGTAAATATGCAGCCGATGCACAGCTCGCTTAGCTTAGGAAGTCACTGCACCCAGTCAACAACAGTATAGCAAATGACTACCACTAATTAGTGTTTATATTAAGATATAACGTGGTAATTTGTGAGTTTTCGAGGTGCTGGTAAGCAGAATTTGTCACTTTTGGAACGAGCACGGCTATCTAGTTTTGCTCGATGTAGCTTCATTTAGCATTTGGATACGAAGGAAATCCTCCTTTCAAGTTTCTTGACAAGAAAGTAAATAAAACTTCCTCAAATCTGGCACCACTCCTCAGCTGAATTGCCCGTGTCATCACTCTAGATGTTCTTCCATCCCCTAAAAGTCCCAAACGTGTTGCTGTATGTGCATTTTAACATAGCTTCAATTTCATACACAAAGCTCACAATTTTCACTTAAGGCGAGTGAAGCTCATTCGACTGTGTGTTGATTCACAATCAACTGAGTTCACATTTCAAGTCATTTGTTCAAATTTATTTAAAATAAAAATAATAATAATAATAATAATAATAAAATGTTATGAGAGTGCTTGTGTTGCTTTGTACGAGGGAACAGTGGTCAGAATCCGAACATGACAGCTCCAACCCATCGATATCAAATCAGGATGATTAAAAATGTGCAAGCGGTGAGCTCAGAACAGACGTAGGAAAGGAAAAACGACATTCAAAGACAAATTCACCGACAGATATAACCCTTTTGATTGAAAGAAAAAAAATAACTGAAATAGTAGAAGCTTGGGGGTGGACACATTTTTCAGGAGTCTATCTAACAGTCCTCCTCCTCTTCCTCACAGTCTTCAGACGCGGCAGCTGGTTCAAGAGCACATTCATGGTGGTGCGGTCCTGTTGGTACGAGCCACACGGAGGTCCAAGACGTCGCTAAACCTTTCTGAAAGGCACTGCGTAATCAGCTGTGACTCTCTGCTCCCACGCCACTGTAATCCAATCAGAGCTGGTGGAAATTCACATGCATGCTCTTTCAGCAGGGGAGTGGAGGAGGAAGAGGAGGCAGCTTCATTTTAGCTAGAGAGCCGTCGTCTGTCTGCCCAGGAGTGCAAAACTAGTTCTGCATTGAATCAACAGTAATAAAACAGCATTAAAATGACATCAAGTAATCAACTCTACAAGAGAGGCTTGTTTCAGCCTTCCTGATGAACATTCCTCTGTCCTTTCAGCAAACCCTCGCCGTTGCTCTGCTCATCCTGCCTTCAGCTACTTCTCTTTTCGCTCCCGACTTTTCTCTGAGCTTGTGTGGAGGCGGGATTTGGGGTTGCACCGGGGGATTGTGGGTCGGGACACGGCGGAGGCGCCGCGTCAAAGCCCGCTAAGGTGTTAATGGGGGGGGGGGGGGGGACAGGGTGTCAGCTTATCCAGACTGGACTGCACAGGTTGAGAAAACTCCTGGATCGAGTTTGATAAGACCCAGAGAGGTTCCCGTCCATTCCTGATGATCATTGAGGAAGTCAGAGGGTGGTGCTCCCTCCGCCCGCCTCGGTAGCGAGGGTGGGGTTGGGCACCACAGCTTATCAGGCCTGGAGGATGGGGGGGTGGAGGTGTGTGTGTGTGTGTGTGTGTGTGTGTGTGTGTGTGTGTGTGTGTGTGTGTGTGTGTGTGTGTGTGTGTGTGTGTGTGGTGGGGTCGAAGGGTGGGGGACTCGGAGGTATGGATCCATCCCAGAGACCCACAGCACTCCTGCCGGAAAGATGTTACTTTTAGTTATCTTTCACGACGTACAGTCTCTCTCCGTGGTCAGAACAGCAACGCAACAGAGTCTCCATGACAACAATGCAGGAGTTGGGCAACTGCTGTCTGCGATCTGCAACATTTGAAGTATCCCATTTGTTCTCACTCGAACATCCAAACAGCGGTAAAACTGAGAAAAGCCCGGGGGGGCGTCAAACCTCCGCTGCCAGTTGGTAACTTCCGTAACTTTTCTCTTCAGCCCCATTGTGTTGGTGAAGGGAGGGGAAAAGAGGACGGGGAGGGGGCGGGGGGGTCGCAGGGTGAGAGGTGTGCAAAAAGAGGGGTGGTGTCGGGTGCGTGGAGTGTCACAAGGCCACAGCGGTGCACGGGTGTTTGAGCTTGCAGGGCAGCACTCCTCTGTTGAGCTGGTAAAACTCCACCAGGTGGATGAGGTCGGTGAACTTGGTGGCGCCGTCGTCGAGGCTGAAGAACACCTGACCGTCCTCCTCACACTTCAGACAGGGAGGGAGGACAGAGGACAGTTAGCCAGCACATGACAAGAGGACTTTGTTGTCTTCATGAGCTGTGACATCAGACAGTAACAGGACAGTAAATACATGGAAAAAAAATCCATATCGAAAGGACTGTCTATTTCATGTCACTTCAGCTATAAGGACAAAGCAAAAAAATGTATTTGTAAATTTCTCATTGTTATCCAAGTATCTAATGTCTTAACTCCAGTTCTGTGGCACAATATACTGAAACCAAATAATCTTGTACTCTCAGAACTTTTTTTAAAGATAAAAATGTGGAAATTTCTTTAGTTTAAAACATTTAGTGAGTACCTAATATTAGCAGAATTTGAAAAAATAGCAGTGCTGACATTATGTCAAAGATGCTTATGTATTGTGTTGGACAGGTGTCTCCTGAAGTGAGCATGTTAACGAGCTGGCCTCACCCCATCTCTTTTCTACGGATGTGTTCAGTCAACAATGTATAATTCCATCTCTTTAATTTAAGCAAGTCAACAATATAATCGTGCTTTTTTTTCTCCACGATTGTTCTGTATTATTCCTCTAAAGTGGTATTGTCTGAGTTCAGACCCAAAACGTTCCTTAGTAAGAAATGAAGAGTTTCTGTCTACTGAGACGTCAGAGAGCTTTGAATTTGAAACGGATACAGGAAGTGTTGAGTTTGTACCAACACATTAAGCAGTATCTTTAACAGGGCAAACGGGAGCGGATCAAAACGAGGCTTTGTGAATCAATCAATACACCTTAAATGTCAAATACACAAATTGCATTTGTTTTTATTGGCTCTCTTGTATGAGATATGCTTTAGAAATGATCAAATCTTCAAGCACTTAAATGTGATTAATTTCAAATGGATCATGAAAACTATGACTATTTATGTAGGTGGACCTGCTTGCAGGGACAAAGATCTTTCTGGTTTTTGAGGGGGTGACAGGAGTTCAGGCTGAAACATGAAATCCAACATCAGGTGATGTCTTGTAAACAGAACAATTCAAAGCCATGTTTTTTTTTCCAAAGACAGTAAAGCAGTAATCTGTGTAACTCTTTCTTATTTCAGTGGCCGTGACATATTAACGTGACTGACCGGTAGGATTTGGAAGTGCTTGATCTTCTGATGGTGGCACAAGGTGAGCACGAACGCCTTGGGATTACTCTGACTGTCCCGCAACAGGAATAACCTGACAAAGAAAGCATAAGGAGAAAGGATTAAACAGTGTCATGAATATATATATATCAGCGCCATGATTTCCACAAGTTCAAAAGCTTCTGCCGTTGAGGGAAGTGTGAGGACTTTATCTAAATCCACTGAGTTAAGTAAAGAAATGTGTTGCTGATGAGCCAAAACGTGTTTTTGGACATTTTCAGATTTAAGCTTCTCATTACAGCAGTTTGACTATTTTGACAAAGTAATCTTCCTCTCGCTCAAGTTTTTTTTCAGCAATATTTCACACGAGTATCGCTAACCGTTAGACAATGTCACGAGACAAAAAAAAATCCTACCACTCACCCGTCTACTTGGCCTTGTTGGATGATCATTTTGTGGGCTTCCTCTCTGAGGATGCGACCATGAAACCAAACCTGTGTCCTGTGGATTACTAAAAAACAACACACATTTTCAAGACGAAGATCTTCTTTAAGTCTGTTTATAACCACACTACATCAGTCAATCTACCAGCCTGGGAAGGTTTACTGGTCTTTCTGTTGTTGGTGGTGATGGAGGGCTAAGTGAGAGTACCTGTGCTCAGAGAGGATGGATGCAGGGGGCTGGGACTGCCCAGGATATTCATACGCTGGCCCCTTTTCTGTGAGAAACAAACATATCATGAGATAATTACACATAAAACAAAATCCCTCACATTAGTCCTGATCCTTGTGGCATTGTGAAATATGCGGAAACATACGTTTAAAACGAAACACAACGAATTTGATTTTCTGTGGAGTTCAGTTAAAGATAAAGTAGAGAAAACAAACATTGTAATGAACTTCAGTCGACCACAAACAAAACAAATTGAGGCAGCAGCTGCTTTCTGCTTCAACTTCATCAGAGCTATGAGCTCAGCAACAGGTAAGTGCTCCTTTAATAAAAGCATTCTGCACACTCTTTCCATGGAAGTACATTTGTACTCAAAAGGGAAAAGACTTTGGGTGAAGAACATCTGAGAGGTAGTTTACAAACGACTTGTGAATAAACACGCACACCATTCAGTAAAACAAAACAAAACAAAAAACAAAAAGAGAAAGTTGGTGGAAAAAAAGAGAATTTTCAACAGGATATTTGTGCTCATCACATGAAAAAAAATGGAAGCTTCAATATGTCAATGTTTGGATTCAGATTTGTTTTTCCTACACACCCTCCAGCTCTGTCCCTCCTCCAGGGCGGCGCTCTGGGCCTCCACGGGGTTGTCGATGACGCGCCCGGTCCGTCCGGAGAAGTCCATGGCAACCAGGGAGTTCTCAGACACACTCCGCTGTTGGGGGGAGGGAGCGGGGTGGAGGTGGAGAGGGTGGTGTGGAAAGGGTGGTGTGGAGCAGGGGGAGGGGGGTGTGGAGCGGAGGGGGAGGGGGTATACCAGAAACGGGGTGGACACGGGTGGTAGACAAGGGTCAGAGGTCAAACAAGCCAGACACACTCACTGGAGCATGACAAATCCTGTCTGCACACAGACCCACTTTAGTCAATCCACGAATGCCCCTGTGAGGAAAAGCACAAGTCTGTCCTGCGTTTGTGGCTCTGCGGCTCAAACTATTTAGGTTTCCTTTCAATCAGTTACTCTCAGGTCCTCCCAAAAAATACAACCAACTAAAGAACAACTTCCTTTATTTTGAGTAATTATTATAAAATTGTAATCTTTTTTTTTCAACAATGCCTTTTAGAAGAACTGTCACTCACTAGGCTGTCAAATTAAAAGCTTTGCACAAAGTCTGGTGCCTTAAATTTGACTAATTTCCTGGTTAAATTCAACATTAGTCCAAATAGGACAAATATGGATTTTCTCATGTTAATGTCCAATATAAAATTTGTGAAACTTGTGAATAAACACATAAAAACTGCTGTTTTATCAAAGTAAAACACCAAAATTGTGTTTTCTTCAGCACGTAGCAGACATCTGGGCATTTGATGCATTTTGATAAATTAGTGAGCTTTATTCCTAATTTTTTCTAACCCATCTGTATATTTTATTTTGAAAAACATTTATTAACTAAAGTTTATTCATCTTTGATCAAATAAACGTATTTTTCTGATCAACAGGAAATTAATCGCTGATCATTTATAATTGTTTTTATAAAGCAAAAAAAAAAAAAATCCAGTTTCATCTTCCCTGAGGTGAAGAGCTGCAGCAGATTTCGGTTTTATATCATTATGAATTAAATATCTGCTTTATTTGACATCGTATGCTCGGTAAAACTGAAATGAACTATTCTTCAGAATGACAAATCAAAACAAAACAAAATTTGATTACTTCAACATATCAGACAGTAGGATCTGTGCGTGTATATCATGTTTTACAGTGTGATTCACACAGAGGTTGACTCACAACACAAGTCTGTAAGTTGTATAAATTGCAGATTTAATTCACAATGTTTCCAAAGGAGTTTGACACCTTTCTTGACGCCTCATGGTGTGAGGGGATTAGGCGTTTGTACTGTACCAACACACGCATTTCTGTTTACTGCGTATGTGTGCGTGCGGTCTTGTATACAGTGTAGGTGTTTCTGAGCATTACGTAAATGTTTTGGTTTTTCAAATAACTGTGGGATAAGGTGCTCTGTGTCGGATGTACTTTGGTTATGCACTGCTGTTTGTTTAAAACGAGCAGCCTGACCTGAATCTGGATCTGGATCTGAATCTAAGCCTTTCACTGCACAATCTTGTTCACCTGATTAACAAAAGTTTAACGGCAGCAATGAACATTTGAATAGAAATTCATTTCAGCATGTGACAAATCCTTCTTATGCAAAGTGGCAAAAAATGATCCCACTGCGTGCTGCCCTCTTTAGAAAGAGTGAGGCACCAGGCAGATTTAGCATGAGCTAATTAATGGATCTATCTGGACTGGTGAGTGAAGGACATTAGAGCAGGATGTAATGATGTCAGAGAGCAGGTCCTCACCACAGGAGCAGAGAAAGGAGACAGGTTGGACTTCCTCTGCTGGGGGACATTGTAGCTTTGATACAGCAGTATCCCGTACTGAGGAGACAGGAGACAGACAGGATCAATGACTGTTGACACTTAAAGAAAAGAGAATCCGCTTATTAAATACGTTTTAGCATCGACCACCTGAGAACGGTATATTGATCAAACTAAATAAATTTAACTCCAACATGTTGAAGGGAAGTTTACTTTGAGCAGTCTGAAGGCGGTCATCCAGCAGGTCCTGCTCTGCTCGTCCTCGGCACACAGCATCTTCAGCTCCTTACAGTCACTCGTCACTTTACTGGGCTGTCGACCAAACAGAGGACACAGCGGGGCGTTTTAATTAGAGAGATAGACATCATGAACATGTGAGGCCTCTAATTCTCTAATGATGAATTCCAGTGATGGAGTCAATTTGAACTGTTGCTGAATTAGTGATACTTTAACTACAATATTAAATATAATCTTTATTTATCCCAGCCTTCATAGTAGAAATTTACCGACCTAAGCGAATAAGAGGTTATATATTATTCTTATTTTTGCTGCAAGATAATATATACTACTACTGTTAAAAAAGTTATGCAAAATTATATTTGATCTGATTCTTCTGCAGTATCTTATGAGTATCTTATGAGTCTGGCAGCCTCATTTGAATTATATAGGACCGAATGTGTCATCAATTGTTTTACAAGGAGTTTGCTGAGCTTCACGGATTTTTTGTTGTTGTTGTATTGTTTGTTTGCTTGTTTTGTGATTGCCTGTTTGCGTGTTGTTTTCTGTGTATTCCTGCTTTGTTTGCATAAAATTGAAAAATCCCAATAACAATTTTTTTCTTTAATCTTTATTGATCAGTTATAAATCACACACAATAAAACCCACACAAAATGGCATAATAATGAGATTATCATCGCAACAATTTTAGGAGAAGTTAACATTACAAGTAGATCACTTGTAATTGGTCCTTTTGCAGCCCTTCATCAAACACAGACTTTCTCCTCCTCCTTCGTCAAGTTATACAGACGTGAAGCAGACGTGAAACAGACGTGAAGCACACGTGAAGCAGACAGCTCCTTAAATATAACCCCTGCCAATATATTCACTCATGTCGCCATAGCAACAATCCAGCCACCGACCTACCCCACCCCCCAACCACCGAGTAAAGTCCCTTACCCAATCCTGCACTGTCACCCACGCTGACAGCATCTGACACGCCGGTCGCCCGGTGTGTCTGGTGTGTATGTTTGCACGTGCGTGTGTGTTTGTAAAAGAGAGGTGAGGAGGTTAGGAGAGTCAGATTCGCTGTACCATCCCGGCTTATCCCACACGGCTTATCTCAGATCACCAGGTGGCTGACCACAGTATAACTTCCAGAGCGGGACACAGTGCTGAGTGTGTGTTTAAAGCCACTCAGACGCGCACACATGCACGTACGATATTTACTAACAGTAAAATTATCTTATCTGTGTTACCTTGATGCAAAACTGATAGTCTGTGGGGGCGTTGTGAAGTTTTCTGCCCGTGATGATGGTGAAGATGTTGCTGTCCTCCAGATCTGACAGCAGCTGCAGGTGTCGGGGCTCCTGTTCAGCAGCGGGGGGGGGTTAGTAACCGTGTGAAAGATTACACACTGCTGTTAACTAGTGCACAGCAAGTTATGTGCTGCTTGGGAATTCAAACTTGAAAAAAACTAGATTTGTGCATTTTTCTCCCTTTTAAAAAAGTATTTCTTGTTTAAACTAGAAGTTGATGTATGATTTCACAACACGTTAACACTTCCTAGAAAAACTGGGATCCTGTAACAGTCATTTTAAACAGGATGCAGCAAAAAAAGGATTGAAACTGAAGAGAAAAATAAGCTTAAATGCTAAAGTCCTGTGATATGTGTGAACTGACAAGATGAGCTATCGAGCTTGTTCCCTTCACACCAGAATTAGAATCAATACAGCCGTAACTCGTCACCTTGGATGTTCCTTTAGTGGAGTAATAGAGACCCGAGCGGCGCAGGAACATGTAGAGCTTCTTCCAGGACCTTCGTCCGGGCTCCTTCACGGACAGATAGCCCTGAATCTCTGGACAGCTGCTGGAGTTCAGAAAGTTCTGCACAAAAAACACACACAGCAGAATCTATATAATCTGTATATCACCTGTAGAAGGAATACTGCTACAGGGGAACTGAATACAACACAAATGCTGGAAACTACATGTCTCTGGAAGATGTGAAGTCCTATTAGAAACTATTATGTCTTTAAATCAGTGAAATAATGAGGCAGGTTTTTCTATATTCCCAAAAAACTTGGCTGCAGATTTAAGGAACTCTTTATGTTGTGCTCATTCATCTTGTATGCACAGAAAGACTAAAAAAAAAAAAAAAAAACAATAAGCCATAGTAACAACATTTTCCAGCTTTATTTTTTTACAGGGCAGCTACTGTAAAGGCTACAACCACACAAATACATTTCTGTTTTAAAACAGTATTTTACAATAAAACTATCTCCAACCACATGAGCGTTGCAGTAGCGATTCAGAACCAATATCCATCCGTACTCACGTGAATTAAAATGCATATTGCATGTTCATTCACTGGACACGCCACCTAAAACTGGCGTTACACCGTATTTGGTGACCCATCGGGTTCTGTGACCTGCAGTGTTGTTCGGGTCTAAACATGAGGAGTCTGATGGTTCGGGTGGGAATCTGATGGGTCACCAAATACGGTGCGACACCGGTGCTCCATGTAGGACAGATAACGCCACTGGGAATTGTTTAAAATAAAATAATAGCTTTCCTCCTGTGTATGTGGGCACCAGTAGCCTGGTGAAATGCAGAATTAAACTGCACGAGAGCTGCCAGCACTGAAAACAAGGTCAGCAACGGCTGTAATTTGTTATCCAGGTCAAATTAACCACCGGGAGTCAGGGCTGATGTAGTTTGTTTTCTTCCAGAAAAGGGTGACGTCATAGGGGCGTGATGAACTGGAGAAGGACATGTCGTGACTGATAAGACCCAATCAGGGAGAAAATGCAGGTGTCTCCTTTGTCATCGTTTTCAGAAAGTCTCCATCTCTGCTCGTCCAGACTAAAACGCAGTCCCGGAGTGAAGTGGATGCTAGGCGTAAATGTAATGTAAAGTTATGTGTTTTACAATTAAAACATATTAGAGTGGATGTAGCCAGATTGAGAGTTTAGCTGTAGGATGAAATTGAGGCTGAGGAAACACTGAGGCGTCTTTGCATGCGTCCGACTACAGATGCGTCCGTGTCCCTTCGCCTCACCTGTAAGAGCTGTGACTGAGGGATTGAGCCATCAGACTCCTGACACCACGCCACCATCTGCTCTGGAAAAAAGTTCTGGATGGAAAAACACACAGAGGCCGACAATGAGAGAGAGAGAGAGAGAGAGAGACCGGACGGGACGAAGAAAGAAAGAAAGAGGCACGAGAAACTACTAGATACAAGATGGGAGCGGGGAGGTGTTTCTCTATGCAGAATACATCTGTGTGTGTGTGTGTGTGTGTGTGTGTGTGTGTGTGTGTGTGTGTGTGTGTGTGTGTGTGTGTGTGTGTGTGTGTGTGTGTGTGTGTGTGTGTGTGTGTGTGTGTGTGTGTGTGTGTGTGTGTGTGTGTGTGTGTGTGTGTGTGTGAGATGAGCACAAGTACTCGGAGACAAAGTGGTGGAGAAAGAGAGAGAGAGAGAGAGAGAGGGCACTCCAGCCGAGGAGGAGATGCAGTATGATCTCACCGCTGATGTAATCCCTTTAGCCAGCAGCGCTACTCTTAGCGTGATTGACAGGCAGCAGCCAGCACTCTGGTGTTTTACTGTGCTCATTACCACAGAGCTGAGGTCACCTGCTGGCTCTGACACACACCTAAATCACCCCGGCAATAATGTCACCGTATACCCGAGCCAGCACGCAACGGCACAGTCCCATTGAGCCCACATCGCCCCCCCCCCCCAAAAAAAAAAAAAATGCCATGCAAGCCGGGTAATGCTGACTCGCTGGCTGTCAGAGGTCGCTCTGTGTCCTCAAAATGACGAACAGCTTTGACATTTTATATGTTAGCTGAGGTTCTTATCCAAAGAAACTGAGAAGGAGTTCAAAAGTACGAGGATGAGGCATAAAAATTGCAACGTAAATATAATAGAATAAATGTAGATTTAAATGATACAGCTATTGAACAGAGCTTCTACGGAGAAGTGTGTATTAGTACTGGAGCCGGTCTGATGGTCACCATTTTGATCCAGACCGAAATATGTCTGTAGATTGGTGTCAAATGTTGTGCATATATTCATGGTCCCCAGAGGATGAATTCTATTAACTTGATCTCTTCACTGTTCGTCGAGTGAAACCAGCCATTTTCAATTTGTTCAGTAGTTATTTCCTGCTGAAAGGTTATTTTTCTTCAGATTGCACAGTCAATCTGCTTCTCTTTCTTCTCATAGTACTCCATTATCTTCAGCCTGACCTTAAAGTTGTCATTGGCCTCAGCTGTACTTTGTGCTTTAATAACTGTTTGAATAATACAAATAATAACTGTTAAAATATTCAAGTTGAATAAGGCAAACCTTTTTTTTTAATATATATATATATATATACTGTTGGGACTTTTGAATCGCAAATATTTCATAAAGCACAGTTTCCATAGCGATCCGAGCCATAGAAATGCTCCAGCTGTCAGTAACATAATATTTGCTAAACATGAACAGGGATTTTACTTTTGGAACAAGGAGGTCTGAAATAGTTCCTCCAAATTCACAACGATCTAACACTCACCTAAGGCTGAGTCGTAAGTCTGTGTTTAGTGCTACAGTCTCTCAGAGCAGCCAGCATGGCTGTCTTGTGACTAGAAGTGAAGATTTCAGGGAGAAAAGATTATTGTTTATTATATTCAGAAGGATTTGCTGTCCCTCTTAGGAAACAATATTCATTTTCTGTTTTAGCTATCAGGTGCATCTGCAGGTCGTGTTACTGTTGAAGAGGTCGTCTCTGGCTTAAAACAACCACATCATTGTGTGCGTGTGTGTGTGTGTGTGTGTGTGTGTGTGTGTGTGTGTGTGTGTGTGTGTGTGTGTGTGTGTGTGTGTGTGTGTGTGTGTGTGTGTGTGTGTGTGTGTGTGTGTGTGTGTGTGTGTGTGTGTGTGTATGTGTGGGGCTGCGTGATAAAGTGAGGCAGTCACAGAAAGGTCATTTCAGGGATGCGAAAGACTCACCAGGGGGTTCCTGAAGAATTCATATTTGGCATAGTTCTTCCTGAAGAGGAATTTACTGTCGCTGCTCATGGAGGCTTGAACCTGAACCACCAGCTCGTGGTCCTCCAGACATCTCTCTGTATGAGGACACAGAGACAGACAGCGTTAGTCACCGGGATTGTCTTTGAACTGTCCTCGGGGACGTCGTCTGAGGGAAACTATTGGCTTTAGGGTTCATTCAAATGCCAAAAGCGTACATCTATTTGGATTTTGAGGTCAAAAACTGTCCAAAAAAAAGCCAAAGCTCCTTTTAACAGTGTAACTATAGTTTCACTGTTCATTGTTCTTTCTCAGATTGCTTTTGAGAACTCGGGCAGACCTGCAGCATAACAAGCAGCTCTTTTACATGTATTTCTCTCTCTCTCTCTCCTTTTTTCTCCTTCTATGTTTGATACTGACAGCACATTTGGAAATGTCCTTGTCATCAAAGCACCTTGTTTACAGTAAGCCGTTTTGAACTGTGTCCTCTCACAGCAGGAACCAACTACTTTTGATGTGGACGGGCACAAACCGATTGCTCAAGTTTTTAAAATCACAGAAGTTCCAGTGAAACGTGGCAACAGACAATTATAAGAGTTAGCCACATTTTTCTGAAATCACTGCACAGGGTTCAAGTCAAATGTAAAATTCCCTGACTTTTACTGACTAACCAGTTGAATTTCTGTGACCTATAATAAAGTGAAAGCAGTCGCCTTTGTGATGATCAGACATAATCCAGCCACACTATTTTATTCCCAGCTGTATGTACTAGTCCACAGACGTTTTAAGTACAAAATTTAGTTTTTTTTTTTTTTTAACCGTTTAAACAATAAACTGAGCAAAATCTTTCTTCTCAAATGAAACAAAATGAAGGAATTTCCTCACGCTGCCCTCGACTGAAGATTGTCCTCCACAGGGCCGCTGTAATGGAGGCTGCTTGCTGTTGGCTGTGAAGGGCCCCCTCTCCCAGATTTTATTAGATCAATAGTAGTTAAACAAACATTATTTCTGTCTTTTCTGTCATCTTCTCTTAACACCCAATCTTTAAAGTCATCATTTTGTAGCCAAATTTACATTTTCCTGTCACGTTTGCCTTCGCTAAGAGGCTGCAGGAAAAAGCTGCTCTTTATTCTTACAAAACTATAAACTCAATCCACTCTCCATCTTCTTGGATTGGCTGTTAAACACTACAGGAAACAGTCCTGCCACTGTGGACACTGTGGAATAAAACGACAAATTACACAGTAAAGAACATTTTCTGTGACAGCTACACATACAAAGTCGGACAATAAAAACTAAATCAAAAGCTTTTTAAACTCAGGTTTTGCAGTCAAAAGGAAGATAAAACCAACAAGGAAACCAGTTAAAAATCACCTTAGAGAAAAATCCTTCATGGAAATATTAAAGTTAGAAAAATGGCAACTATAATCTAAATAATCTATGAACAAAACTCCCTGATATTCCACAAATTTGGCCCCCAAAAAATAATCTAATTCCCTGACTTTACATTACTGGAAGAGACTTTTTATAATTCCATGATATTCCAGAAAGTCCACGAGCAGCAGGAACCCTGATTACAATATGAACTCACTGTATAAATCACAGTTAGCAGAGCTAACCTGATAGACAGCAGCATGTTCTGTGGAAAATTAAAATAAATATATAAACTCCTGCCTTTTTCAGGGGAGAGCTAACTTGTGTGTCCGATCCTCCTCGGTTCTCTGTGTTAAACTCATCCCCAGCGGGAGTTCACTTTCTGTATTTACCACCACATCCCCGCTTGTATGATTGCATACAATGACACAGCAATCACAGCAAGAAAAAAAAAAATGAAAAAAAAAAAAAAAAATCGCCTGTTACTAAGAGACGGAGCAAAGGGAGTAAGAGGTTAAATGAGGAGGGGCTGTGAAAAGAAGAAGCACTGTGAGACAGGAAGGAGGGAGGGAGGGAGGAGGTGAAGGTGGAGAGAAGAAGTGGTATGAAATGTGTGTGTGGAAGGGGGGGGGGCATTGCAGGAAGATGATGTCATGTATTTAGGCTGATTGCTGAGAGCAGGGAAGCCATAAGCAGAGTACAAGCCAGAGACAAACACACAACCACACATTAAGAGCTCACACAGGCCTAACCTGCTCACCGTGCACCACATAGGCCTGCTTACTTTCTCTCCTTGTGTGTGTGTGTGTGTGTGTGTGTGTGTGTGTGTGTGTGTGTGTGTGTGTGTGTGTGTGTGTGTGTGTGTGTGTGTGTGTGTGTGTGTGTGTGTGTGTGTGTGTGTTGTTGTTTTCCTCTTTCTTGAAGTTTAGGGGACATGATCTCAGATGGAGGCAGATTAGAAATTGATAGCGGCAGGATGTTCCAGTTCTGCATGGATGGATGGACGCACACATGCGCGCACACACACACACACACACACACACACACACACACACACACACACACACACACACACACACACACACACACACACACACACACACACACACACACACACACACACACACACACACACACGAAATGATAGCAACAAAGACTCTCTTCTAGAGATGAAGCCTTGTTTAAATAAGCCATGACACAAACACACACACTTGTTCGTACATTTTGGTGAAACTGTAGTCACTGTTTAGAGTACAAGTACAGGGGTAAGTTTAGGGGTGGAAATGTCTGGGCTCTGTGTGTGTGTGTGTGTGTGTGTGTGTGTGTGTGTGTGTGTGTGTGTGTGTGTGTGTGTGTGTGTGTGTGTGTGTGTGTGTGTGTGTGTGTGTGTGTGTGTGTGTGTGTGTGTGTGTGTGTGTGTGCTGCGCCAGCTTGCTGGCTACAAGCAGGGGAATTTCCTGTGGAAGTTTGAGGGAACATTGATTGGCTAGGAAGGCTAGGGGCTCGTCTGACCGAGGCCCAGGATTGGCTCCTTGCAGCTCTGGTATGATGCTTTAAGTCCTGGCCTCTCCGCCCTTCCCCCCCCTCTCTCCCTAGGCCTCTCTTTCTCTCTCCCTTCATCTCTCCTTCTCTTTTCTCCCTCCCTCCCTCCTTCACCTCACATTCCATCTCTCCAGTGCACTTTTTTCCAGAAAAGCAGATCAAGCAGGAAAAGCACAAAGCAATCCTTTGACTCTAAAAATATGACTCGGGAGTAGGAAAGCCTCACAGAGGACAAAGACAGACCCAGAGGAGAAGAAAAAAAAATAAAGTAATAAATAAAGCTTCAAAGGGAGACAAAAGTGAAGAAGCAAAGCAGGAGTCTTATGCCCCCCCTCCCTCCTCTCCCCTTTTTGAGCAAATGATTTGGGAGGGAACAGGCATGTGAGTGGGACATGGAAAATGCTTAATCCTATAACCAGCACACCTCCCTCCCACCTCCTATAGGCTACAAGCACTGGTGGCATGCTCAAGTGAACATACACAGTGAGGGCACACACAAGGGGAGTATCTCCACCCATGCAGACTCATAAAAGGCGTACAGACAGGGACACATACATGTAAGGCTGATGCACACCTGCAGGAGAGGAATAAACTCCTTCAAACACATTACAGACAAACATTCAGGGATGTATGTGAAGGTAAATCTTTTTGAACATCTTTCCACTTGCGGTAGGGCGTTTACAAACTTTGTCAAGGCTGATTTAAACCTCAGTGACGTATTTTTGTGGTGTGTATCGTATGTGGCGTAAGAAATACAACCAAAAAGACGTGTCTTTTTTGGGAAAATTAGGTCAAATTGAAGGCTCGTTTTTGGAGAATATAACTGAGAACGTAACAGATGTTAATTGATTCAACTCCCTGAAAGTTATAATGCTGTTTAATCACCTGTTTATATACTGCTACGCCACTGTACACAAACTATATATAGAAGCAGAGACACATAAAAGTATATTCGATGTCCATCCTCGCAAACACAAAAGCAAAGCAATAATATATAAGAGCACAACAGTGAATCACACACACACACACACACACACACACACACACACACACACACACACACACACACACACACACACACACACACACACACACACACACACACACACACACACACACACACACACACACACACACACACACACACACACACTCTTACCCAGGCCGAGGATGGGGTGGTGCTCCACCAGGGTCCAGGCGTTGTCGTCCAGACAGTGGCTCTTGTAGACGAGCAGCTGACACACGTCTCTGGCTGTCATGTCAGCTGGAATCTCCACCACTTTGCCGGCCCCATCCTCGCTCCACACCTTCACGATCTGAAAACACACACACAGGGAAGATAGGGATGATGATGATGATGGTGATGATGGGAATTATGTACACAAAGGTTTTCACAAGCAAGAGAAAAGTCCTGAGTGGCTTTCAGGAATTTGAATTTACAGATCCGAGGCGACATTTACCTCCATAACCAGGTGCTTTGTCAAGTCCACCCTTAAAAAGTCCTGTTCACATTATTCTGTCACTCCAACATGAGAAGCACTTTAGAAAAAAAAAATTTAAAAAAAAAAATGAGAGAAGGATGACATCCAGGATAGGTTGGACAGCCCCTGCGCTTTCAGTTCTGCTCTTTTGTCCAGAGCTCAACTGAACTTACTGAAACGCACATCCACGAAGACGCAAGAAAATCCCACAATGACATGTTTCTCTGTTTCTCTGTCACATGAAGGAATATTCTCGGTCGGAAAAGTAAAGAAAAAAAAAAAAAAAGCCACACATTCACACTCGGACGCTGAAATAGGACAGCGGATTTTATACGTGTTGCATTTTGTCATTAAAAATGTCACCGCTGGGAGCAGCGAGCGGTTAGAGTTCAAAGCTGGAGAACCTCCCATTGTTGCGCCATTTTGAACCCTTTCAGCCAAGTGCCCAAAGCGACATTTAAACCGGTGTAATTTTTGCCTTCTTCGAACTGTGTTGCAGCACAGATGACCACAGACCAGCTGCTTCACACCACTGTACGAGCAGATTCTCTCTCACACTCACACACACACACACACACACACACACACACACACACACACACACACACACACACACACACACACACACCACCGAGGGCTCACATGTGAGCAGCAGAACACACACACGCACATAAAATATGAGCAAACGAACACCAGAAAGTGGCCGCGAACCAAACAGACGACTGGGATGTTCTTCCAAATATCAGCCAGAGAGAGTTGTGTGTGTGTGTGTGTGTGTGTGTGTGTGTGTGTGTGTGTGTGTGTGTGTGTGTGTGTGTGTGTGTGTGTGTGTGTGTGTGTGTGTGTGTGTGTGTGTGTGTATTCTCACACACCCACATCTTCTGTCCACAGCAGGGCTTCTTGCTGCCCTGCACTTCACAGAAAACCACAGGGGGAACAATTGTTGAAAATTACATGAAATGGGACACAAAGCTGGTGATGGGTGAGGGATCGGAGGGGGTGGCACAGAAAATGAAGTCGGACAGCGGCACCGAGAAAGTGGAAATACACACAACGCCAAATACAAAAACTAAAGACTAAAAGAAGAGGCAGCAACAGTGGCCTCAAAGAGACACAAAACATCAGAAGCACAAGCATGCTGACACGAAGAAAGACGCCCAGTGCAACCAGAAACAACGTCACAGCACTCTTTTGCTCCTGCAAAGCCAGAAGACTGCCTCCTCTCTTCCCACGAAGAAAAAAAAGAAGAAAAGTACATGTATGACGCAGGACTTTTGTTTGAGAAAAGTTTTAGAAACAGAGTCGAGGAGAAGGAGGGAGGGGGTGAACACAAAAAAGGTCCTCACCGCTGCAAACTGACAGCCACAGCCACACACACACACACACACACATACACACAGAGGACAAGACATCCAGAAAGGAAACACACACACACACACACACACACACACACACACACACACACACACACACACACACACACACACACACACACACACACACACACACACACACACACACACACACACACTTACCTCCACCGCCTGTAAGAGGCAACAGTCTGGAGAGCAGGATGGCATTTTCACACTGAGATGCTCTCCAGTGACACAGAGGGACAGAGCGAGGGAGCGAGGGAGGAGGGGGAGAGGAGGAGAGGAGAGGAAGTCAGGAAGAGAGGGAGGGAGGGACAGATTGGCAATGCAAGAGAGGTAAGAGGGAGAGGAGGAGGAGGAAGTGACAGAGGAAGGACGACAGGGAGAGAGAAGGAGCTGCCCCTTCTTCTTCTTCTTCTTCTTCTTCTTCTTTTTCTTCTTCTCCTTTTTCTTCCTCTTCTTGTGCTGGGCAGCATAAAGGCTGAGCTGCGAAGAGTGGTCTGAGCAGTCGCTCCTCTCCTCCCCTCAGTTGTACCCTCCTCCCCCCTCCTCTTCTTCCTCCTCCTCCTCCTCACACTGGATTAACCCAGTGTGGGATTTTTAAACGGTGAGCTGCTACCTGTCACGTACCCCGGCGCTCTTATCTGCAGGGTTGTGTTTCAATCCCTTCATCCCCTTCGCCCCCCCCCCAAAAAAAAAACAAAATCACTGTCAGCTCCTTTTACTGATGGCACCACACTAACACTAAGTAACAGTCTTTCTTCCTAAAAAACACGCCCACAACTCCTCTCTCACACACACACACACACACACACACACACACACACACACACACACACACACACACACACACACACACACACACACACACACACACACAAGGACAGAGCGATCAAGCTGTAACTACCAAGCCAATCACTGAACACACACACACATCTCTTATTCTTCTGCATCCACTGACATTTTCTTTGAGCTGCCTGACAGTTTCAATTTCGGCCCCCCTACCTCTCCTCTTCCTCTTCCTCCTCCTCCTCCTCCTCAGCTGTATGTGAAATACTATGCAGGAGTGTTAGGACCAGAGCAACATGTGTAACGCACACTGACGGCTTCGAGGTTCGCCGAGAAGGCAGTTGGTCTGAATTTTTATTTTATTTTTTTAAATGAGCTGTGGGGTGATTTGATCTGAAGCTGGATGGATCACGTGCCGGGCGTTTGGGCTTTACTGAGGGGGGTCAAGGGAGGGGTAGGGAGGGAGATGGGAGGGAGGGATGGGGGGAGGTGGTTGCTCAGCAAATCTGCCCAGCCTCAGCAGAGGTAGATGCAGAGAGAGAGGAAGATAAAGGCGGGCGGGGGGGAACAGAGAAAGAGAAAAGAGGGAGAGCTCTGGAGGAATGTCAGTAATGCAATACTGAGTCATAATCAGGCTCATGTGTAGAGCACAGGCCAACCCAGCTGGCCCCTAATACAGTGTGCATGAGAACTAGGAGGCGCGCATGCGAGCACACGCACGCACGCACACACACACACACACACACACACACACACACACACACACACACACACACACACACACACACACACACACACACACACTCTCTCAAAAGAGGAAGACAGAACCTATGAAGACCAGCTACAGCAGTTCTTTTCTCTTTTTTAACAGCTCGACTTTTCCTCCAGCCTCCTGCTGCAGTTTGGCAGCCATCTGGGGAACAGAACAACTTCCTGAGGAGATGTACACGTGTGCGTGTATGAATATCATATATATTTGTATGTGATAGGATGTAGGAAGAGACAGCAAGCTCACGTTGTGCGTCTTATGAAGCCAACAGGTCAGTTTTGCCATTTTCTCCTTTTTATGTCTCCACTAACTCTCCAACAGCTGTTGGTTCCCCCAGGGCTCTTAGAAAAGTTGAAATCCCTGGCTATGCATCCTTTTACAAAGTTTTATCTCCAAATGATGAAATTTAACATATTAATTGCCAATTATCTTTTTGTGACAGGTGTAACCTTTTGATTATTTGCAAAATATACTTAATAACTCAAAATGGCACAAAATATCTTTAATTAACTAAATGAAAGTTCAATAAACTGGTGATTCCTTAGATTATCCTGCATTCAGACTTTTAATAGTGGTGGAAACAAACCTCCACATGATGGCTGGCTGTGTGGTGGAGGCTGCCGTCGTAGACTAACACACCCAACACTAATATCAATGTTTGAATGAGGGTTGATGGTGACTATTACAGCATCATCCGTCTTTCATGTCTGTGAGTGGTCGGGTTTCAGGCCAGACAGCTGATTAGCTCTGCAGACCGGCCAAACTCAATTTCAACCCACCGGAGCGCCAAAGCCTCGCTGAGTGGCTCGCCTCCCGTGACCCAACATGCACACGCACACACACACACACACACACACACACACACACACACACACACACACACACACACACACACACACACACACACACACACACACACACACACACACACACAGAGACTTACACTACGTACGGTGCTCAATCCTACAGGTAAGTGAACAAGTCTCAACTTACAGTAAAGCATGGTGATCTGTGTTTGAACAGTGACCCACTGTCTTTCTAACAATGGGGCTTATCCATCCCGTCATTATAAGCTTACCCTGTTGAGCAAGCTTTCACTGCCATCTTTATAAAGGTGCATGTACAGACACACGTACATGCACCTTATCTGATTGCACTGGGGTCAGCAGACCATTGCGTGCAGAAGCACATCAGCTGACCCCAGCTGACGAAGGGGGAGGTCGGAGGCCTAAACAGAGAGTGTGTGACTCAGAGCTTTGGTCTTAAATTACTTTTCATGACACGGCTACAGTAATTATAGTCATAGATCATCAAATGAGAAGTTTGGTTAGAATCGTGTTTAATCTGCCATCAACACTTCATTCAAACAATAAATGATTAATGGCAAACGTTATAGGCGTTATAGTGAAATATGACGTTATTAATCCGCTATGTATAGACCTGCAATTAAAAGACTGATTTTAAAGTAGTAGTATCGACATTGTATCAAGGCAACACAAACAGAAGGAACAAACTTTCTGAAAATTAAGACAGTCTTGTTAAGTACCATCCGGCCATTTCAAGCAAGTAGGATAGACAATAAAAAAAACTGATGACAACATAACAACATCAGCTGCATTCATGCCAGCAGCTCTGTGAGGTTGTCATCAAAGGTAAATGCAAATATCAGTGTTAGCGCAGCATGCTAGTGTGCCAATGAGCATGACATATGTAGAACTCAGGCTCATGGGGATGTTTTTCATTTGGCCATAAATCTGGACAAATAAAAAAGTGTATGTGATGATGGTATCTGAGAAAAAGTCGCCCTCTGAGGACCATGAATGTCTTTTAAAAATTTCGAGACAGTTCATCCAACTGTTAAAAGTTTCTCAGGTCTCAACCAAAAATGTTTTACGTGTCGGTTCATATCATGGTCTAAGGTTCAGTTCAGTACATTTTTGTTAAAGTGTTTGCAGAGGGCTCATGCTGATTTCAACATGCTCTTCATTTACTTGCCAAAAAAAGTTCTGGCTAAGAACATAAAGAAGATAAATGTTCTTCATTGTCAAATCGCATTTAAAAGAATCGTGCAAAAAAAATACAGCTTTATTATTTTTAAATAAAAAAGCAGCATAAAACTGTCCGGTAACTTTTAGTCACCCTGGACGTCCATCTGTCCTATGAAGGCTGTGTTGGACAATTCTTTGACAATTACTCGTCCTGCGAGTTCACACAGTTCAGAAATTACTGCATGAGCGAACTGTCATCGGTAACGGATATTATAGCGGGGCTCGGGTCATATCATATGCTGGACTCCCCCCTCCTCCTTAACTCTGTAGGGCTGCATATCTTTTGCTCTAAACACCCCCAGCGCTTTACTTCTGCATGTTGCGCTGTCCGAATCTGCATGAAGAGGCTGTTTTCGTGCTGCAGGGAGAAGGAGTTGCTCTTTCCTACCCGACTCTCTTCTCCATGCGCTGTTACGGGACACACCGAGGCGATGTCTTCTTAAACGATTCATCATATTGAAAGTATTGCCGCTAGCATAAGCAACACGTGTTGCACATCGTTTGCACACAGCAGACCGAAACGATGCCGTCAGATGTTTCACCGGGTTATTGGTGCGAGGCTTTATTTTTCCTAATAGCTATTTGAATTTTGTTTCCTGTGCATGCCTCATGGCCTTTTTCAAACGAACCAAACAACAGACATGTCCTGAACCGCGACCAGCCAACCGAAGGGGTCGGATTTTTTTACTTGAACCGGTCCACCCCGAGCGAGCACCAAATATTTCAATAACCAGACCACACACTGAATAACAAACCATGAGAAACAGACTTTTTCACATCCCTTTTTTTTCATTACGACATCTCTTTTCTCTTGCATCTTTCCACAGGGAGGTCAGAGGTCAGGGTCAGTTAAGGAGCGGCAAACCCCAAGCTACTTCAGCCGAGCGGAAGCCTGCCAACCCATGGTGCTGGAGCCCAGGTCCTTCGTTTGAAACCCAGAGACAGTCTCTTTAACCACTGGGGCCTCCCTGCTGTCCCTGATGTTCGTAATGTTTGTCTTTGGCCTCAAATGAAAGCAGGAGTTGTGTTACAGCCGCAGTCGGTGCCAAAGCAAACCCATTTGTGCCCAGCGATGAAGAACGGGAACCGACCAAATAATTGTGAAAGCCGAAGGGAACATGACTGAACTGTATGGTGTAAGACTGCCACAACCTGCGTGGGAAATCCACATTTTCAGAATCCACCATTAATTACAGCGAAGACTACTGAAACAACTTGGGACCAGCAGCTACCAGAGCAGGTTTAAAGAATTTGAAGAGTCACTTTCAGAGACAGGTATTCCCCCAAAACCTGTTTCTAAAATCTGTTGAAGACGCAGCGTCATGTTATCAGTTCATGGTAGCATGCTAATGCTTTCCTGGTCACAAATCTATCTTATCAAAGGCACGCTGTCGTGTCACGTCTACACAGTTTTACTGGCTCATAATGTAATCTGTGTCTCTCTCTGAGAAAGACTGAAGCTTAGTGAAGAATGTTCAGATTCCAACTCTGCAGCTGGAGGGAGAGAGATCCTGTGATAAAGCCGTGCCAACGCAAATACAATACGACTATGTCTGCGGACCAACGCACGGCACGGCACGTCTGACAGTCCAGTCTGCATTGTTGTCTAAGCCGCTCTCAGACTGCGTAATTAAACAGACCTGCACATATCCATGCATGCATGTACCCCAATGAAACCTCTAGTAGAGTCTCGGTTAGTTCACGTATGACAATACACAACATAGCATGGCTGCAGCAAAAGCCCCTGTCGTAGACAGTCTGCCACTGGTCTTGCTGAAGTGATTTGATCAGTGATGGTTTCATTCAATCAGCCGTAGACCGGCCGCAGCTCATTTTAAGCATTAGAGTGCATTTAAGTACATAACGGCTCCACAGGCAACGGAGCCATGTTAATACTGGGGCTGGTTTCGTGCGATGTTTCAAACTTCAAACTTCATTAAAGTCTGGAGGCACGCCAACAGCTCTGAGAGGTTGGACTTACAGGCACAGCGCTGCTTTGAGCTGAATGCTAACATTAGCAGGTGCCAACATGTGGACGTTTACCATGTTAGCATGCTAAACAGCATGTACTGTGGACTTCGATAAATTTGTTGGTTGAAAAAAAAAATGCTTAATTTCTCCTGAAGAATTGTGAAATTAAATGCATTTTCTTCATGCATACCTGCATGACTTTGGTATGTTACAGAGTAAAACAAAGAAAGTGTGAAATAACATAAAAGTTGGCAAAAATGGCCTCAACAGAGTTGTTGGCATCTCCAGAAAAGATTATAAGTAATTGTACTATGGTGATATTTCAAACAAGCTGTTTTCTTTGATTAGTATCACACACGTCTTCAATCTTGTAAACAGTATTTCAGCCTATTCAAAATGAAGAAAAGTGGATACTCTGATGTTTGGTGTCATCATGTGCATCACACTGAACATGGACCAGAGAGCGAAGCAAAGCAGAGAGTTGTCAGAGAAGATCAGAAAGAAAATTATACACAAGCATGTTAAAAGTAAAGGCTGTAAGACAGCTTGATGTTCCTGTGACTACAGCTGCAAATATTATTAAGAAGTTTAGGGTCCATGGGGCTGCTTGCAGTGATTGTCTCTACAAGTTGTGCCACAAAATATTAGGTTAGATGTCCCATAATTTTTGTCATTGTCATTTTGATTTGTTTTACTATTTAAAATATTCTGTTGAATCAAAAATCAAAACCAAAACTGATTTTGGTTAAATATGAAATAAACAATAATGAAGATGGATTCATTCACATCTGTCTACTAACTAGCAAAAACCACAAAGAACAGCTGATTAAGAGGTGAATGCCATTAGTTTTGCAGGTATTTAGTCATAACCCAAAGTATTTATGGATTCACAATTCGTGCCAATCCATTTAAATAGTTGACATATTTTACTCTAAACTAAAAATGTGAACCATTTGGAGGCATAGTAACATCAAGAGATCATCAGAGTCAATAAAATGCACTCTCTGTGCCGCCATGCAGCTGAAATGGCTCTATGTTGCATTTTAATCATTTAAGTGTCATTGTCATAGTAATTAATCGTTAACTGTGATTATGGTGCAGAGGGTTTTTCACATTTTTAGTTTCCATGATCCCCGTCACCTCCAGTCCCTCGTTTATCAGCCTCTGAGCCACCTCCTCTGCTCCTTCGGCCAAAAACCTTTCTGTCTTTTGCTGACCACGATAAACATGCTGGAATGTTGGAGGTGATTTTTCCATGTGCTTTTTTACTCCTTCCTGCACGAGCTTTTATCGCCGTTCGCCCTGGAAAAATACTAACACCTTCCTGTTTTTGTGCCATTAAGCAATCTTAAAGAACGTCCGGCCTGCTGCGACCCGGTTAAATGCCAGGAAAAAAAAATGAAGTAAAGATGAAGTATAATGCTACCAGGCCACAAAAATCACAAACTGCGGCTAAAACAGTCTAAACACACAGATAACAACAACTATTGACTGATTATTGCTTCTTCAGAATACACAAAACGGTAGTTAAATGGACATAGCTGCAGACAAAGTGAAGATGATGAGGGAAAGAGACATGAAGCGACATTCAGTCAGCTCTCACACACTCAAACACGCACACAAAAGATCCTTTGTACAAACTGCAAACTTGCTCTCTGACTCCAGACCTTGTGAGATGATGTCAACAAATGCAAAAATAATGCTCTGCATCATCACATGTCTGTGTATGCGTGTGTTAACTGAATAATGACACGTGTGTGTGCATCTGTGTGTGTATTCATATGTGTGTGTGTGGGGGGGGGAGCGAGCTACAATCTAAAATAACTTTTATTGTTCAGGGTGGGCATCCTGAAAACATCTTTGAGAAGGATGGAACATTCCTGGGACAGGAGGCTCTACAGGGGGAAGGAAGGGCGCAAAGCTGTGACACACACACACACACACACACACACACACACACACACACACACACACACACACACACACACACACACACACAGGCGAGTGTGCGCTCACACTGACGCTAAGAGCCAGGGTTGAAGCGTGTGAACCGGAAATGGGCGCCTGTCTTGCCGGAGCCAGCAGACTGTTCAGAGAGATCCGACCTGCAGACTTTCCCAGCTCGGCCGCGGAAGTCTGCACTCTGTCTGCAGCATCCTGGAGACACTGCTCGAGTCCCTCCACAGCAAAACATGTCTGCATGTGTCGACATGTGATTGATAATGATGATTCCACAACACACACACACACACACACACACACACACACACGTGTGTCCAGATAACCCAGGGTGAGCTGTTGTGTAATGGAAGGAAAGGCTGTACGCAGCCAAAGAAAACACATGCTGCTCTGACCTCAACATAACAGGCCGGTCAGCTGGTTTCAAAACACACATACACACACATGCAGGAGACACACACACTCTGCTGTCATGATTGTGGTCCATAATATATCTCAACCTTAGTGGCACTAACTTGTGACACCTTCTTTTAAGTCACTAAATTACTAAAAACGTAATTAACAATTAAAATGTGCCAGGAAGTCGGTGACGCTGGTTTTCAGTCAGTAACCCTTTAATACATGACCACACCTGCCTCGTCCGATCAATGAGTGTGTATTAGGTGGACTTACGTGGTTGTCAGAGGTCTGTATGGGGCTCAGGACGGGGGATCCTGCCGGGCTGCAGAGCTCAGGGAAAGGGTTGGGGATGGCTGGCAGCGAGGCCGGACGCAGATGCTGCTCTTCCTGCAGGCACCTGCAGAGGGAGACACACACATGCATGAACAGAGGAAGAGTTACACATGGTTATCTTTTGGGTATGGAAATGTACAGCACACATCACGTTATTTTATTAAAACCCTGACCTTTGATCATGAAAACATTACTAGGGAGGTAATGTATTTGTGGTTAAAATGCTGTAAAGTTTACTTTATTGTATTTATTCACACAAATTAGCTAAAGCTATTAAAAGGCTCAAACAGTAATAATAATAATAATAATAATCTGGACATTTAAGGGTTTTGAGTGCAAATTTGTTGCAAATCAAGTTTGTCAGTGAAAATGTTTGAACTGAGAATAAAATTATTTGCATTGCAAACAAATTTGCTCTTATAGTTTTATTATGAAACTAGACTTTTTGGTTGCACATTAAATTCCTTTGTTTGGGAACCGAAACCTTTGCAAGTTGAGTTGGAAGTAGAAGACAAGACATACGTGGAGACAAGAGTTTCTATTGGTTGTCTGACTTAGAGTCAAACAGCATGGCTGCAGACACACACCTCGCTACCTACGACAGCAGAGGACTGTGTGTTGAACTGAGTAACAACACCCATCTCCACTGATATAACCACCAGCAAGTCAGAAAGATGAGTTTTGAGAAGTTTTTCTGAGTTGATCATGGACTTAAACGGAGGCAAGGAGACCAACGGCAAAAGCACAATCGCGGAGGATGCGGGGGAAGGAACACGTTGCAGTTCACAACATGGAGACAAAAAGTAAAGTAAAAAATATGTCGAGGAGAAACTTGAAAAAAACAATCAGATGCTTCTGAACAGAGAAAATGCAGAGTTGTACGGTGGGCGTTGCAGCAGCAGCAGAAAGAAGCAAAAAAGTCTGAAGGAGACCAACACAGAACTGAGGGTGTTCATCAGAATAGCAGAGAAAGTCAAGTCACAACCTTTAGATGTGTCTTAATGTTGACCTATTTATAACTCATAATAGCTATCAAATGCTGAGCTAATAAAAAAAAAGCTGCGTGATAATGCATCAAGTGTCCCGGTCTGTCAAAAGACTTTATTCTATTTCGATATGTTGATCTCTGAATGACTATCGTTGTTCAACGAGAAAGAAATATCTTTCACATGAGACACAGTATCAAACTGATATTGCTATATGTGGTAATACTACATTTGTGATATTACTCCACTGGTATATTTGCTTATACAGTACTGTTAGGTCAAATTAGGGTACTGAGGCAACTCTGTCAGCGACGGTTTTGTGTTCCCGTGCCGATCATGTTGGGCTGCAGCCCCGAGTCCATCTATTTGTCTTTTTCTGCTCGACGGTTTAGGAAACTGATGACCAATAACGTCACAAAATAATTAAAAACAAAACAACTGCAACACCAGAAATCTCTGTAATGCAACAAATCACATATTTCTGATGTATCTTACTGTCTTTTTTTCAAATTTTCCAACTGAATTTAGTTGAAGATGTGTAGTTCAATCAATGAGTGTACTTGTTATGTTGAATGGTTGAGAAGGGGGAAATGCGCTACAGGCAGCTGGAGACAGATTGCTTGCTGATGCACATAAACCAGAAAAGAAAAAAAAAATTCATTATCTTTCATGCATATTTCATATCTGGAGGCACAGAGCTTCCAGCTGTCTCTGTCTTCAATACAAACCAGAGAAATCAACATAGAGGTCCAGGTTTTGCGTTTACCTGACAGCCTGGATGTGCATGGGCTGAGAGTGTCGCAGCCTCTCCCTGGAGGGGGAGGAGGAGGGCGGGGGCGGGGTGTGACGACGGTGAGCCTGGCTGTGTCCCAGGTAGGCAGCTTGCAGGTGATGGTGCTGCTGGTGGTGGTGAGGAGCGTGCACGTGGCCATTGTTTAGCAGAAGCGCGGTGTCTGAGTACACGCTCTCCATGGAGGAGTTCATGTCATTCACCAGCTGCTCCAAGTCCACATCATCGTCTGTGGGGGCAGGTGGATGGGGGAGGGGGAGGGTAGGGGAAGGGAGGAGGTGAGTGAGAGGGAAAGTTGCAGGGCATTAAGTTGCTCAAGTCGATATTTGCTGCCATCTACAACCACCTGATGGTTATTAAAAAAAAATCATCCTTCATAAACTCGTATAACTGCAAATAATTAAATGAAATTAAGTGAATCAGTTGAGTTGAACTGTTGCAGTCAAGTATACACATGAATAAAACAAAGCTGCAGAAGAACCAGTATTTTCTCTCAAATCTTTCCAGTTGATATAAAAGACTTCAATAAAGACAAAAAAGAGAAACTATAAAGTCTGGTTCTGGAGATTAATACATTTGTAACAATGTTTGTTCTTGTTATTAATGCATTTAAACACAATTTGAGACTGACTTATTCATTAAGAAATCCCTGGTGAAGAGTTTAAAAGGTGACCAGACACTATTCTGTACTCGGGATGGGTCATGATGTATATTGGGTTAATCCCATCAAAAGGTGGCGGTTAAACCCCTGAAAGCTGTCTGTCAACATAAGGAGAAGAAGAGCACGTTGCTCCGGAGCTCTGCAGGTAAAACTATGTGAGATCGGACGCCACGGTGAGAACAGCAGAAATATGTAAAGACAACTACAGGTGTCAAAAACTTCTGTGTGGAACTCCTTTTAAACATAAATGAAGATGAGGTGGAATGTAAACTCTGTGGGTAGAGCCAACGGATCTTCAGTCTACCACAGTTATTCACAGTCAGAGTGAAACACGGAGCAGACGGTCCGTCTACTGATCAATAATCAATGGCAAGACAAAGTAAGTTTGATGTTGGAGTTGCAGCACAAACAAAGACTCGAATCTCATAGATGAAGCTAAACACATGCTTATCAGCTGTGTCCAAGCATCTTAGAGGTTGGATAGCATTTTTTGAGTCTCCCTTTCTCTCTATGCATGTGTCTTTTTGCTTGAAATTCTTATGTTCTGTACTTTGCTTTACTTTGAACAAACAGCTCGCCAACTTTTCCATGGTTCCTCCATAGCCGTAACTCAACATGATCAGCAGTAAAAAAAAAAAAATTAAAAAAATTTGCAGCAGCACATTGTGTCTCTGAGAGCGCAGCCGTGTGGTGAAGCTCCACTCTTCCTGTTGTTGGATTTGTCTTGGATTTTGTCCAGTGCCTGTGCAGTACACCGACTCACTGCCCTGCCAATGGGTCCGACTATGTGGAGGTTACCATTCGAGATGCTGCGATGTGTATCGGGCAGCGGAGGCTAGAACCAGAAGCCGCCCGCAGACCAAACAACTGGCCAAACCAAACCAGTGTGAAGGGCCTCCAGTTCTTCATGCTTATCTTTTAACTTGAACTGTTACTAATTAACTAAAGTCAGTCCAGGATGAAAAAACTGTGAGCTGCTTTGATGACCTGCTCTTCAGTTTCTTCATTCTGATCAGTAGATTTTCTTGCCCTTCAGGGACAAATGGAGATGAACTTGCAGACAGCCCTTATTACTTACAATTTTCCACGCTTACAGCAATGAACTTTCTAAATCTAAACTTCTTAACAAGCTCATTTGCACTGTCAGCTCATGGGAGAAACGTGTGCTAGCTGGATAGAAATCCCTCTAATTAAGTCAGTTTTACGTTAAGGGTAGAACACGCTCTGTTAAATGTCCTCACAAGTTCGGTCTCAACGGGTTTCTGTGTGTGT
This sequence comes from Brachyistius frenatus, assembly GCF_029030835.1. Lineage (NCBI taxonomy): Eukaryota > Metazoa > Chordata > Actinopteri > Embiotocidae > Brachyistius > Brachyistius frenatus. The sequence goes on from NW_027210645.1 coordinate 3,019,695, forward strand.
GTGTGTGTGTGTGTGTGTGTGTGTGTGTGTGTGTGTGTGTGTGTGTGTGTGTGTGTGTGTGTGTGTGTGTGTGTGTGTGTGTGTGTGTGTGTGTGTGTGTGTGTGTGTCTAAGGCCTTTGGTCCTCTGAAAGTCCCACCCCTTCACCACACACCAAATTCCTGACATTCCTGTTGGAAGAAATTACAGCACCCTGGAAACGTTAACCAGCCTGTTCATGGCACATGGTGGCCAAATGATCAGGACAAAGTAGGACATCATAACATGTACACACACAGAGGGGTGAGGCCAGGACACTATGTGCGCTATGCTGTGCTGATGAGCATGTGCATGTAATTACAAAGGAGACTGAAAAGAAAAACATTGCATTCTACAGCAACAGCATGTACACATACAGGCAGAGTGTACTGTACATGCTGAGAGCGGATGAGAAGCCGCTGTACCAAAAACAGAAGGAGTCGCTCATCTCACAGTTCACAAAGAGTTATGCATGATACGAATGACACTCATGACACTCATGACACTCATGACACTCATGACACACACGGACGCAGGGTGGACAGTCAGACATGGCTATTACATAAGGCTGTATATACTGTAGGCTCGCATGATCACAGTGCAGACATCTGTCATCACTCATTTTATTATTCACACTTTTGTTTTTTTCTATTGTAACATGTTAAAATATCTTCCACGAAATCAGCTTCTTAAATCTTGATGGTTGCAGATGGACAATAACTTTTACTTTTTTTTTTTTTTAAAGGCACAATTGGAGCAGTAAAACACAGGTGCAGGGAAGGTACTAAAAGCTGACAAGTGCTTTACAGCCATGTGAGCAGCGCGGGTCAGGGGGGAGAAATGTTGGTCTGTTGGTTGTTGCACCACTTTGGTCCAGAACTTAAAAATGTCAAAGACTACCAGATGGATTGCTGTAAAATTTTCAACAAGCTTTATTGTCTGTGAGCTTCAATGTTCCCTTTGATTTTACTACAGTAACGCCAATACTTTCTGAGTACACATCTACTCTACAGTAGATCCCATCGGCTTTTTTGTGCATACTTTGTGGTTTGTGCTAATTAGCAAATATTAGCCGACTGAAACACTTATATCTCGTAAATATCAGCACGTGTTAGCACTGTTGCTGTTAGGCTAACATTAGAATTTAGTTTAAATCACCTCGAAGAGTTTCAACCTTGACTGTCAACTCTTCACTTCTGCAGCACCTGAACATTCAAGAGCATTTTCTCCCCACACTAGAAGCAATGCCTCACGGTTCCTCGCGTCCGTCATCAATCAAGTTGCAGTTTAAAATCTATGACTGTCCAGACTCATATAAAATCTAAAGTGAAGACTGAGAAGGAATTTGGCCAATAAAACTAACTGACAGTAGACAATGCTTCAAATATGCACGCTGCTGCAAAGGAGCAAGGATACTTAACACACATCTTCAGCCCGACTGCACAGAAGAGCAACGCAAACAGCTCAGTTTCAAGGTGGACACGCAAGATTAGTGTCACAGATTCTGCATTTGACCAAATGTGAAATATTGTCACGATCTCCCCGTCTGTTTCTCATGATTGAATGACAGACAAAAATTGTTCTTCGCAGAACATTTGTCAAAGTGAACATTTGTGCCATATTTAAAGCGATTCACCAGAACTCCAAAGCTATTGTGTTCACAGACGTTCAGCCTTTCTGTGTGGAGTTTGCATGATCTCTCTGTGCCTATGTGCATTTTCTCCCACCGTCTAAAGACATGCATGTCAGGTTATTTGGTGAGTCTAAATTGGCTGTAGGTGTGAATGTGAGTGTGAGTGGTTGTCTTTCTTTCTGTTATGGACTGGGTGTGGGTACCCTGCCTTCATCCAAAGTCAGCTGAGATAGGCTCTACGGCCCCCTGGGACCCTGTTCAGGACAAAGTGGGTATAGATAATGGATGGATGGAAAAATAATTAGACAGACTTGAAGTCACAGTGACCTTTGACTACCAAAATCTAATCAGTTCATCCTCCAGTCCAAGTGAATGCTTGTGCCAAATCTTAAGAAATTCCCACAAGGTGGTCCTATATTATTCATTCATGAGTATGGGGTGGACAGCCTAAAAACATTAACGTCCAGCCACAGCTGTCGCTGGCCTGGAGGTGTAAAAGGTATTCTAGAACTGTGAAAATGGAAAATGTTATATCTGAGCATGTTAGCACATCACTGTGAATATACTAACATTAGCATTTAATTTAAATCACTTAGCTGCCAGCAAAAGTATGACTGTCGACTCTTTACTTCTGCAGAACCTGAACGTCCCATTTAATTATAATTTTCTCCCCAAAAATGACTTCAAGATCTTTTTTGGTTTAGTGCTGTTTGGGATGGCAACAGCTTCAGGTCAAGATGCTTGAACGGTAATCAAACCTCATGATGCAAAGGATGTAGTTAAGAAGCACTGGTTCAAGCCTCGTCGGTGTCCAGATAAAGAAAAGTAACTACACTTCAAACAAGAAGATCCTCCAGCATCTTACTTGTACGTTTAAAAGTTTTCGGTTTTGCTGCTCTTCACTGTTAAAGCTACTGCAAGTTGACATAAAATGTAGCTTTGTGCAGCTTTAGGAGCATAATGATGGTATCATTGGCATTCCTCTCCCTCCTCCTGCGGCTGGATTGGCCCAAACTCCACTGGCGGTTCCAGGAAGGGAAGCCAAAGGACATATAGAATTAAAATGTCGTCTCCCTCTCTTCTACAAACTTCTACGAATGTCTTACTGCAGCAGTCTGGTTAACACATGACGGCAGAACCTTCCATACAGCCAGTTCATTTCTACAGGAAATACACTGAATAACTGCTCTCCATCTCTGGTAGCCACAATCTGCAATCATCGACCTCTGACAGCCGTCTACAGGTCAGTAAAGAGAGCTGGATGTTCAGGCTTTCAAAGGCAAAGTGCAACTAAGTTCTTTAATGTCCTCTTAAAATACAGACGTTAAATTTCACTTTTTGCATCAGTGCTCCATCTTTTTGTCGTAAAGGTAAACAGTCCCGCAGCTGCTGCTTTACATATCCATCGAATTTGTGTTGTCAGTGCATTCACACTTTGAATATTGGGAAGCACACGCCTTCTTTATGGCCACTAAAGTGAAAGTGAAACTAATGAGCGAGATCCGAATGACCACGTGTAAATGTGAGGGTGTGTAAAGAAATAGAGTAATCCTTCTCTCTCTTTATGATCATTACTGAGATAGAAGTTCCTGAACTTTTAAGCCTCCAGCTGAAACCAGAGGTGTGTGCTTCTTACTCTGTTGAAGTGAAGCAGGACGACTCTGGAGGAGAGCTAATAAAACAAATAAACCAAAACATGAAACCTGGTGCAGTGTAATGTCTAGCTAACATGTAGACAACAACACGGTATGGATGAATACATGTCTTTAGATTATTAAAAAGACAGGCCTCGTATAAATGAAGGGCATGTAACCCAAGCTAGCTGTGATCTAAATATACAACACATCCATCGCTGAGGCTGATGTAGGGTTTCTCTGCCATCGAACGCCAGAATGAAACTGTAGCTGAGTGACTTTGACTCCGGCCTTTTCACTGAAGTCATCTTTTGTCCTACAAAACACATTATCAGGGAAACCTCAGCTGGTTGTCGGTGATTGATGGATACACCGAAAAGTGAATAAATCACCTTGTAAGCAGTGGAGACATTTTACAGACCGCTGCTTGGAACTACGTGATGGTCTTTTTAGCACAGGGAAGTCAGATGAGTCCAGCTGAGAGGCTTCATTCCCTCGCAGAGACATAATCATAATATTCTGTATAACTCGTCTGCTCTACATTGAATTTAAACTACTCAGTCAAAGGTGTTTTTTTTGTCCAAATAGCTCCTATAACTGTTCTCTTGTATACAAATGGATTTGACCTTTTGTTGCATAATAGGAGAACAGACTGTTGTTATTACATTGTATCAGCATAGTTTAGTACTTAAATAAGTGTAAACAAACTTAAAGTACACTGACATTTGCAATAAAGTACATTTTAAAGTCAGTGGTGATTGTGATAGTATCATAAACTTGTGGTTAACTTCAGTGAGGATTGTAATTTACTATTCCTCTTCAACTTGCCTCATCAACTTGTTCTTCAGTTAGTGCTTCTCCATTTCCTACAATTATGTTTTACAGCTACCACCAAGTGGACATAAAACTGCTGCAATCAGTTCATTTTTATGTGTAGATGAGAAGAAGACCATATCAGTGCAAGAGGTTTCAATTCAGTAAAAGGCAAGTCAAGCAATGCATTTTGGTGGAACAATTAGTCTGTTTGCCACTTTAAGTTAGCCTGGTGTTACCAGACCTAAAATCACTGCATGAATGTATAGGTGTGGGTACGCTCCGCAGGAAATTGTTTGCAGCCATTGCATCCTATTGGACGTAAACCTACATATGAGAAATAAATACTTGACTTCAACATCATTGCACTGAACCACCGACACAGTTCACTGATTGGTCCTTTCTTCAGGGTGGCTGAGCAAATGTTAATGCAAACAGGCTGTCTAGCAGAAGAAGAAGAAAACTGAAACTGTGAGCAATAATCTAGTGTGGCAAGGCTACTTCAGTGATGCACTTTTCTCAAAAGTATTTCCATGAATTATACTCCTATAATTAAGTTCTAAAGTTAATTATAACTTTAGAACTTCATTCACATGAACTGACAAACCCAACCTGATCATTAATCCTGAAGTTTTACATCACCTAACAGCCTAATATCACACCAAAGCATGTAATACACCCGTCAGTCCACTAAAGAATACAGTGTTAGTGTCACGTTTTACTTTGACCGGGCGCGAATAGTTCACGCATGCATGACCAGGGTCAAAGCAAAGACATCACATGAAAAAGTACAAAGAGCGATAAAGTCCAACTAGAGAAGAGGTTTGGGTGGAAGAATGGGGCAAAAGCAGGACTTTCACTCAGAAGACTGCAGATAGAGTCCCTCAGAAAGCAAAACTCAACGTGGATTTCTTTGAAGTGACGTAAGTGACGTGCATAACCTAATGTATTTAACTTGCATAACATACGTTAAGACATTTTATGTACGTAAAATTACCTATTTTAACCCAAACCATGATCTTTTGACCAAATCTAAGCAATGTTACTTTTCCTGCATATAGCGAGGCAAAACATGACACTGACATGGTATCCAGTGGACTGATGTGTGGTATGATATTGGGTTGCACGTAAACACCATACAGTATTCGATTGCAGCAGCAGTTAAAATACCACAACTTGTCAATTCAGCTTCACTAGTTGTCTGTGGGAACAAGGAAATACACAAACAAACAAACTACAAATGCCAGGAGCTGGTATTTACAGTATATGTGCTGTGTGCTTGTAGAAATCCTCTGATCACTGGTGTCGCTGCCTGTATTACAGCATGAACCTGCAAACCTTTTCCTATCTCCACCCCTGCCCCACAGATCTATGGCCTAGTTACTATAAACCCCCCTCCTCTGTCCTGCAGCGGTTGACCTACAGCCCTATATAAACACCTCATCCACTATCCCCATTCACTTGAAGCCATATTTAAAACACTGTCACATGAACATCACACATCAGCAGAGCAGACAATCCAATACACCAACAAGCCAAAGGAGAAAAAAAGAAAAAGAAAGAAAGCTGCTCTCAGGTTGGCCTCTTTCAAAGAAGGACTCCCAAGATTTTTATGCAGTTTAAAACTTGTCAATAACCTTTCCATCTAGAGAACAGAACATGCAGTGATGGAGGGAGACAATGTCCTAGATGGAAATAAAGATAGTGAGGGAGAGGTGTGGGAGGGGGGGGGGGGTTTCTAGGAAGACAGGAAGGGTGTTAAGTAGGCCTGAAAACAGGTTTTGGCTGTCGAGAGGTCCCACAAGGAAAAGTATGAAAAATTATGGACAGAATTGGTTCATTAATCTGTCACACCATGAAGAATAGATGAAGAGATGGAGGGTTAACGACCATATTTTGTATGATTTAAAATCCTAAATAAAGAGTGATGGAGAGGAGTTACCATGGTGATGTGGCAAATTCTGATTGGCTGAGCGTTGAAAGTCAGGAACAATCAGCTCATCGGGCCTGCGAGAGGAAGCGCGGTCCATCCTTTCCTGTCAATAAAAAAAAAACATAAAAAAGGAGGATTTAAAAAAAATAAAGACAAAAACCATATGGTGAAAAAAAACATGCAGTGCCTTTAAGATGCTGGATATTTAAGTGAAGGGTAGGAAAACGTGTTATTTTCAGAGTTCAGATGGTCAGACAGTGGGTGGGTTCCTTCCTCTGCTCTCGAGTAATATCTGGTCAGATGTTCAGAGACAAATGACACTTTCGCCCCGGGGCACGGTAACTTTATAACCCCTCTCACCCCCTGACCTTTGACTTTCACTTTCTCTAGTTGTCTTTCTCTCCGTCTCAGACACCTACAATCCGTTTTAAATTCTCACAAGTAAAACTCACATCCATCAGTCATTTATGAATCTTCTTTTATTTTTATTTTTTAAAGTATATCAATCACAAAAACACACTGTCCCCACCACACTTGTACAATCTCACACTTCTGGAGATGCACGCGCACACTGCCAAGTTCCTCACACATTGTCTAATTTGAAGCAGCCTTGAGGCAAGAAGACTGCAGAGGAGATAGGGAGGGGGAAAAAGCCTTAACAAATTTTCAATCTTCCCTTTTCCAAGAAAAAGAAGAACATGGAAGCGTTGCTTCTAGGAACTGCTCGTGGCCAGAGGTCCTGTCGTGCAGATACGCACATACACACACACTCGCAGCTCCCTCTTGGTGCTTCGAAAACATCCATAAATGCCCAGAGTAAGATTTATAGCTCTGAGAAGCAGCAGCCAAAAGCTTTCCAAGGAAGGCAACTTGGCTGCAGGGCCTGTAGGCTGACGGAGAAAGTCTACAGGCTTCAGCTAGTGCTGCGGTAAAACGGCTAAACGCTCTCTGATATACACCCTACCATGATCATCATGTGGGAAACATGCAGGTTGACATGCAAAGGCTCAATCAGCCCAGGGAACCTCACATTTACTTATTTAATACTTCCAGACCTACTTGCAGGTCGATCTTTAAATGGTTTAAAAGCTGTTGAAGACCCCAAAGTCTCTTCAAGGAACTTCAACATTTTTACATTCATTTGCTTTCCAGAAATTTTCAGCCAGCAGGCAGTTAGCTTAGTTTAGCATAAAGACAGTTACAGCTAACCAGGCTCCATGTTTTTACAATTAAGTATATCCATAGATTAAACTAACAAAAAGAAAGCTCTAAAGTGTTCATCATTGTGCTTCAGATTGACTGGGAGTCAGGTGTGTACTGCTGTTTGTTGAAGGGAGTATACCTGTGACACTGTTACGTTGTGGCTCTTTTCTAAGGTTATGTAACCACTGTTGATGTAGTCGAGACATTTTAATAATTTTAATATAATAAAGTCAACAATGTAATCATGTTATATTTAACCATTGTCCTGGATTATGCAACTAAAGTGTTATTGTGTGATTTTAGTCACAACACATCCTGTGGCAGTGTTCCCCCAGTTTTCACTGTTTGTGCCAAGTTAAGCTCACTGCTTGTCATAAGCTCATTTTAGACATGAGTGTGGTATCAGTCTTCTCATCCAACTCAACAAGAAAGCAAATTAGAACATTTACCAAAATGTCTGTTCCTTTGAGGCATCAGAAACCAGTCTGTATAATGGCAATGTGGATAAAATGATGCCAATACATACTTGTATTAAATTAAGTGCTGCAGCCATAAAATTACAACATCTTGATACTTAGTGTAAAAGTGTAAGAATCATACAGCTACAATGAAAAGTAGGGAAAAGCACACAGAGAATATGAATGTGGATGTTTTCTAAACTTTGTGATTGACTGACAAAATCAAGAGTATAGAGATTCAATTATAAAAAATCATGAGATCTCTGTTAACACTGATCATTCTTCTCTCAGCGTTGTTTTGGGATTTCCTTTTCCAGAGCACAAGAGCTCATTGTGTAAACTGTGTGGAGTTGGAGGCAGGACAGTGTCCTACATCTACCACGGTTATCAGTAGTATCAATGTTAATATATAGCTACAAGTAAAAGAGTCAACTTCAATGGATACATTCCCCATAAAAACCTCACCATGAACTCTGAGGCACTTTCTCTGACCCTACAGTTTGGGAGATAGTGAACTGATGACTCAGCAGTCAGCTCGCTGGTGAAGTGACAAAATAAAGCAGATGGGAAAGACATGACTGTGTTTCTTAAAAGATTTCTGAAATCATTTTCCAGATGTGGATTGTCTACACAGCATTCTTGATATGACTAGTCTTAGGGGTGTAAGCAGTACCGTCCATGAAGGGATGCTTTCTTCTTGTAGTTTTATGGCTTTGAGTCAGTCCTCCAGTCTTGTGTTTTTTTAGTTTCACAACAGCTTCAATCAACAAATCTTGTTTATACTTCTGCTTTGAGCATTTTCAGTTTTGTTATTTTTGGTGTTTTTGTAAGGGGGGTTGCATGCATGAGTCAGAAAGGTCACTAATATATGAACACTGGGTCAATATATATAATTAGGTCAATGTATCTCCATTAGGCAATAAGATGATAAAAATTACATTCTTCCATTGTTTTTGTAAAGGTAAGGTTCTTCCAGACTGACTCCACCAGACTATTGTTCACAACTTCAGTTTGTGCTGTGATTACAGTCTGGAAACCCTGTTTTTAATGGAGTTGCAGAAGTTTTAGAGTATCATATGGTGGACAAGGCTGATTGGTTAAAAGCTGCTCCAATAGTTTCCAAATTAACCTGAGGTCAACACTCAGTAGGATCCAAAGGCTGGAAACAGACTGTAAATAAAAGTAGACGCTTCCGGGTCTGAAAAATGAGGCTGAAGCGGAAGTGCCTTAAGCTGCAAAACCCCCGCATGCTGCTCGAGGTCGTCTCCAAAAAGCCTCCAGCTCCATAAACTCCCGTTCAACTAGTCTCCTAAAATCCTCAGTCAATAAAATTTCTCCACGAGTTATCTCAGTTTTGCTAGCTAAATTCCCTGTTTCTTATTGGTACCGCTGGGTTTCCAATCAGATCAAGTGAGATCCCCGTTCACCCCCCCCCCCCCCCCAGTTTGTCCAAATATGGTCAATACTGGCTCCAAACCGCTCCGAACAAGCAAGATGGCGACGGCCATAATCCGAACTCGACGCTTCTTAACGGATGTTCACAAACCAACAGGTGACGTCACTGTTGGTTGCTATTTGGCTGGAAATGATTTCCAAAGGAGCGTATCCAGACCCACATATTCACACAGTGAAAACACAAATTAAAATTTACAGATAAATCTTTAAAACGAGGTTCTTTTTGTGCCATTTTAAATATAAATATTCAATAAACCTATCAAGCTTGTAAATGGTTATTTGGCTTACCTAAATAGGTCAAATGTTAATGAGGTTCATTAGAGTACAAATCTTCTACATGGTGTGCAATAAAGTACTTGTTAAACGTGAGCAAGACTGAGACTCTACAGATGTGCTATCACACTTTAAGCTCATTGCTACCATCAGCATGCTGACATGTTCACAAGAAAAATGTTAACATGCTGATGCTGAGCAGGTGTGATGTTTACCATGTTCAACATTTTAGTTTAGTCAGTCTGTTTGCTAACATTTGCTGAATAGTTTTTGGTTTAGGCCCCCTGAGGTTAACAGGAATGTAGTTTCCAAGTTGCTGGTCATGAACATAGTGCTGCACGAACTGCAATTTTGATCTGTTGATGGCACCTGGTGAAACGTCACAAGATAATTCACTATGCATGAGCCATGAATGTCACCAACATCTTTTATCCATCCAATAGTTGGAGACATTTTAGTGAATGCAAAAAATGTCAACTTGCTGGTAGAACTATATTAAAAATCAGTGACCCTATCTTTAACCTCTGGGGAACACCAACTTCTCAATAAAATTGTACTGCAATATGTCCAATAGCCGTTGAGATTTTTCTTCGGGGGAAAAAGTGGTGGAGCAATATAACCATCCATAGGACATTAATATGGCTGAGATCACTAAAAGCTGAGTATCATAGGTTGCTTTATATGATTGTTAACAAAACTTCTTTTTCAATGTGACACCATCCTAACCAGAGAATACTGGTCTACTGATATGGGGTTTTAATATCTTTAGCAAAATATCCCGACTCAGCTTTATTGGACATACTTTTAGGATAGAATAATTTGGCATATTAAAAACAGTCTGAACATATTTTACACAGTGTCATGTCTTATAAACCTCAACACGTCAATGAAAAAGTGCAGTGATGCCGGCTTCGAACGATGTTGTCTCTTACAGCTTGTACCTTTCCACCACAAGGCTTCAGGCAGCTTTTATTCTCTGTTCTGCCACAATGATGTGACGATTTCCAGAATTCACCTGCTCCAAAAGCAAGTGTTTCTTGTCGTTTTCTTGGATTCAAGAGAGTTGTTTCTAGTCCTGAATTTTAGAGTTGTGCTGGTATTGTTCAATCAGATGTCATGGTCTTCGGAGTCAGCAGAAGTTGTAGTGGAAATCTTAGGCCTGGAGTTTCAATCAGCTTGACATATTAGGGTTGCCGTTGCAGAGGCATGCTGTAACTACTCTTGACATCTCTTTCATTATTAGCAAACTTCTGTCCTTTCACTCTGTAGCCCAAAGCACGAAGATCTAGACATTTCAAATTACTTTCAGAGCATCAAAGGCTATGCTTCCTCGAAAGCACCAACACGACTGAGCATGCTCATTTACACCACTGCAGACACAAACCTCTGAGAATATAAAGACAGAGGGAACTACAATCTATGTTTTCATATAGAACAAATATGTTCAGGAACAAAGGGTTCAAAGACCGACATTGAGGAGGAGAAGCTGCTAAACGCTTTATACTTTCCGCTATTCTGACCAATTAAAGTCAGAGCTCAGCTGAGCTTTGACTCGGTGGACTGTAGTTTCTTAGTGCTGTGCAGTGTGTGTGCACATTTACAAATGCATACTCATACTTAAGGAGATGGACGGGAAGGGAGAGAGAGGGAAAGCGAGAGTTGCTGGCTGCTTCATCGGAGACATCTCTGGCACAGGTCCAAAGTTCTCACTTAGATAGATAGATACACACACACACACACACACACACACACACACACACACACACACACACACACACACACACACACACACACACACACACACACACACACACACACACACACACACACACACACACACACACACACACACACACACACACTTCGGAGACATGCTTGGAACCCTGCCCAGATTCCCAAACATACCCAACGTTATGTATAGTGTTATGTAAGAGCAGAGAAAAAAAGGGCTCATTTGCTCCTTATCTATACACACTAAATCTTCAGTCAGTGCCTACCGAGAGACTTCATGGTGTGTGTGTGTGTGTGTGTGTGTGTGTGTGTGTGTGTGTGTGTGTGTGTGTGTGTGTGTGTGTGTGTGTGTGTGTGTGTGTGTGTGTGTGTGTGTGCCATGCTGTGTCATGTCAGCTGGCAAGCTTTACATAAGAAACACACATACACACACAGTAATGTTGTAACCCACTTCTCTCGGTCTAACTATCAAACTGTTTTTATCCGCTAGATGCAGGGTGGAGGAATGTTGTTTTCTATGGGGATTCAATTCGCTTATTCACTGCAGTCTTACTGGTGCAAAACCCTTTCCTGGAAGCTAACGTAAACCAATCCAACTTAATGTCAGCTCAACAGGGGCTCAGCGGTCCCACAGTTTGGGTTAGCAGGGAGATGCATTTTTGTACCTCGGCTAAGACGAATAAGGCAGCTGAGACTACGTCACCTCCATCGTCCCACCGGTCCAAGTAAGACATCATACCATCAATCCCATGCTTTCAGGCCACTCACACAACAAAGTCCACAGCTTGTTATTGTTGTTTGTTTAGCGCTCTATTTATAGACCTCCTCAATGCTCTTTAGCCAAATTCTTTAGGTTACCGGAGGGTTGGAGAGGAGAAAATCCAAGCTGAGGAACAAAGGGCTCATTCTGCAGGAGTTGGACAGTGGAAGTTGGTCTGTTGTGTTGTAGAGACGCCATATTTCACCTAACTAGGACGGGAGTCACTGTGAAGCAAGTGGACTCACAGAGCCGCTGTACACATGTTGATACACAGGGGCAGGTTTGAATAACTATACTTGTGAGGACTGTCCACTGACTACAGTCGTTTTCTCGCCCATAACCGTATGTAAACTCTTACGGAGTCTAAGAATAATACCAAACTTAAAGCTGTACTAATTTTCACCTCTTTATTTTAACAATAAATTGTGATGTGCACCCTAAATCAAGTAACTCAGTAACAAACACACAGACATTTATCCAGAAACTCTGCAGCTCACTCTGGACCATTTGAAACTATGCCTACATCAATGGATAGAAGAAGTCGCACCATTCGGCCAACCAACCGAGACTCTACAGATGTGCTATCACATTGGGCACAGAGGTGCTTTAAGCTCAAAGTTACCATCAGCATGCCGACATGTTCACAAGAACATTTATATGTGTATGCTAGCTCACAACTGGCAAAGCTACATGAAACGGAGCCATCTTTAAAGTTATGAGTTACACCTGAGGTTTTCCAGCTGCGACGATAACCAAAGTCTGAAGCCCGACATGAGCGTTTATGTCATAAGCGACCGTGCATCACCTTGAAGCACACATACAGTAGATTGCATATTTACCTGGTAGTTTGAGTGACGTAAGAAGTAGTCAGGGCATCCCGCTAAGGCCATGATGTTCCCTCAGAGTTCCCTCCACAGGGAATGACCCTCCGGTCTCACCAGCAGCCTGCACATGAGGCAAGGACACAACACCGGAAACAGAAGGAATGAAAAAAAAAAAAAAAAAAAAAAAAGCATCTAAATCACAGGGAAATAACACAAACTTCAAAACTGAACAGAACAATTACAAAAGAAGAGAATGAGGAAAGAAGAAAAAAAAAAAAAAAAAAACCCTGCACCCTGCTCTCACCTTGAGAGAAAACAAAGCCTGCATGTGCGAATGAATGTGCATGCATGGATGGATGGATGAACATGTGCACACTGAACCCAGTGTAAACACAGTCATACACACACACAAGTTGGTTCCCAAACAAAGCCTGGGGCTTAAGACTAAATAAGAAACCCTCTCCAAGCTAGTAACACATGACCACTCACCACCTGCAGACTGAAGGGAGGAGGAGGAGGAGGGGGGGTTTCTGAAGCAACTTGAAACAGGAATCGGCTATCTTGACTGCATTATCTGCTGTGAGTAAGCAGCAGGAAGTTGTGCATACGTGTGTGTTTGGAAAGAGGGCTCAAGCACTGCAACAAATATCCATCTCGAGCTATTCGGCATTAAGTCTCCTGTTTATTTTTTCTGTGTTAAGAAACGGCTCTCCTACTCGCAGCTACACCCCAGAACTCATTTCAGTCGTGTAATATAGAGATAAATGGGCTCCTTGGCTCCTACATAATGTCTTTTGGAATCACTCTCCCACTCGACTTGTTTTTCATTGCTTTCCTCGAAAGTCTCATCCAACCTCGCCTGTTGCTGGAAATCCCAGATCACCGCCAACATCTACTCGACTGCTCCCTTTAAGAGCTCCTAACTGCTTCATGGAAAGCTGAAATAACATTTTAAAGTTGTGCAGCTCATAAACTGAGTTCAAGAAAAATGACTTTAATGCATCGCACATATAAATTTCAGGGACGTGCTGCGAATGAACCTCCACATACACCGGACCCTAAAACTGCCTCAACTAAAGCTCCTCTCCCTCTTTGACTCTGCTGATTCCTCCTCACTGTCTCTCCCATTGTACAGGTCATTATATAACAGATATCAGATGGTTCAAACAATATCTCCTCCTCCCCTTCCTCCTCCTCCTCCTGCTTCTGCTTCTCCTCCTCCTCCTCCGCCTCTCTTTTCACCCCACTAATTACTGTTTCCACTGGGACTCTGCTATCTTTAGGTCGCTGTGCTGACAGAGAATGCGTGTCTAAATGTGTGTGCACAGTTGGACACACATTGAAAAGACACCCTCTCTCTCCACTGCTGATAATTGCACGCCTTTTTTTTCTTTTTTTTTAATGGCACCCTGTTTTGTATCTCACATGTTCTTGCATGGCTGTTCACACCAATCAAAAGTACTGGCCAAAAGGGCAAGCGCTGCTGATTGTACGTGCAGCTAATAAGGCTGAGAGCAAAGCCAAAGCTCCGAGTGCTTGACATTTACTGACATTTGTGGATCCTCCTGCAGAGAAAGGGAATAATTCAGCTTTGCTGGTCATACGGGGAGATCTAGAGAATTAAATGAGGGCGGGGACGACTTAATAATGCCACACGTGTGAGTGTGTGTTTGTCCGAGTAGCACGCCCACACCAACATGTTTCCAAGTGGACTTACAGCTTGGTTTTCAATCATGACTCTATGCTCTCACCAGCACACATTAGTGAAACTCAGCCTCTTATACTCCTCAATGTTACCTGATCCTCAACGGACCTGAAGTCTTCTTTATGCACCAGGAAGGAAGGAGGAAGTTTAGCAGCCTACAGAGATTAGCCTACATTAAGTCACAGCTAATGGAGCTTTATGACACACCATCAAAACACACACACACACACACACACACACACACACACACACACACACACACACACACACACACACACACACACACACACACACACACAGCTTATCCTCCTTGATGCAGAAGCTCCTTTATGTGCTGTGGGTTCAGATAACTCTCCTTTTTTTTTTTTTCCTGAGTTAAAGTTGGAATTAGCAGAAGAAGCCAAAGCACACTTGCAGTGAGGAGATGAAACAGTCTCTGCAGCAGCTTTCTGACACTGATGGAGCATCTAGACTGACTGGTGTGCTGCAGGAGTTTTGTCAACTGTTGGCTTCAAGGGCAGAAACCCTCTTTCACCATCACCGCTTCAAGTGTGAGTGCAGTTGTGTAGGTTTAGGAAATGGTGGTTTTCATAAAGCAAACAATGTCTTCCACAGATGCATGATCCGTTCCTTCACAGGACAATTTCTTCTTCAGCTGTTAGTTTGACACTCTTAAAGATGTGCACAGCGACCTTGTATCTCCCAGCACAGCTGAAAATGTGAGGACAATCTTATTTCCAACAATAAAATCGTTGGTAAAACAAGTTTAAAAGGGCGTCTCTGAGGCTCTATGCATGTCCAATAAGCGTGTACAGGCAGAAAGGTTGTTCAACAATACGCGGTCCAAAGAGATATTAGTTCCCAAACAAATATACAAAGTGCTTACGGTAATGAAAGACCAGGACGCAGCTCGAGAATCGTGTGCAGGACGCACGGACGGATCAGCACCCGGCGCGCTTCGACTATCCTCGTCTGGATCTCCACTCAAACTACTCCACCCCCTTCACAACTCTGTCCGCTGCTCTGTTGTCTTCACCTTGTCTCCCCCACCCCACCCACCCCCACCCTCCGGCACCACCAAGTGTTTTCCTTGCACACGTACACACATACACACTCACACACGTAAACGCACACTCGCGCTCGCACGCATACAGCCGCTCTCACCCTGCACTTTTCGACCAGCTGACTCTCTTTGCTCTCTCCACATGCACGCACACGCGCACACACGGGAGTGCGTTCTCTCTCTCTCTCTCTCCCTCTCTCTCTCTCTCTCTGAAGAAAACCTCCTCTCTCCCCGCCCCGCCCTGTTCACAACAGCACACTGCAAAAAACAAACCTCTTTTTTCCTACAGGCTGTTGGTCAGTGTCCAAATCCAACATGCTGCAAAACAACTGAGAGAATGAGAGTTTTAATAAAGAGTTTTACACCAACTTTTTTTTTTCTTTTTTTCTTCTTTTTAAAGAGCCTTAACAATCCAGGGCTATAAGAGTGGAGGTTGACAACTTTTTGCAGTGTGTCCCAAACCTGATTTCATCCCTCCGAGCAGAAGGAAGCCTCCAGCTGAAGTGACACAGTCATTAGTGTCAAACCATCCATCTGGTGTCACTACTGCAGGTTTATCATATGTACCTGCTGTATAGCCTGCAGGATATTTTCCTTTGTGGCAAATCTAATCACGAATTTATACCAGAACACCAAACAACAACAACAATCAGCACCTAAAGGCACATTAGAGCTCAAACTTTACATTTAAAAATAAAAAATAATGATAAGGTCACAGTCTCACTATTGAGGACCATAAACAGACAGCAACTCCTAATGAGATTTGATAAAATAGTACACCACATGCAGATTACAACAAGTACACTGTGAACCCACTTTTTGGGACAACATACATACAGTGTTTTATTTTAACAGGGGCTGAAGACAAACATTTTGAACACTGCTGATAAGAGACCCCCTTACCAAGCAGACAACAAATAATGACATCTTAAGAGACAAATATTAACTGAAACCTTCTCACCCATACTGTTTGCAAATTTCTTTAAATATGTATGTTTCTTAAAAGCCTTCTTGACACTGCCAAGAGTAAAATTTAATAACTAATTTCAAGTCTCTAACGCCAAATATTGCTCACAGCTTCAGTTCAGTTCTTCACTTAATTATCGTCTGGAAACGCGGCTCGCATTAATGTCCCCTCAGCCTGTCTGAAGGGCGGACCAATAAGTGAGCAGTGTCAGTGGGTAAGTACAAGATGACGTTGAAGAAAAGACATTTTTTTAGTTGCAGCAGTCAAGACTTGGCACACACTGATTGGTTAAAGCTGCTCCAATTGTTTCAAAATGAACCTGAGGGCAACACCCAGTAGGATGCAACGACTACAAACAATTCCCTAAAAAGCGCATCAAGACCTATACATTGAATTAGGCTAGCACCCACATGCCCATACCAGTCCTATAGTGTCACTTCGAAACAGGAAATATTAATCCGGTCTCTTCTTCTGTGTGTTTTGTCAGAGGTGAAACAAATTATCAAATTTAATCTGGTCTGCAGAATCCCTTTGTGTCTTCAAAGACAGCTCGAAGGCCTACTTCAGACTTACTCTTACTCTCCTGATAGGGTAAGCCCTTTCCGTTTCTCTCTAGTAACATCTACGAGGTGCAATCACAAAGTTCAGAGACTGCATCTATATAAAACCAAACACCGTACCTGATTTAAATCCTGTAGTCCACTTGTGCAGTGATACACCCTAACACCTGAAAGGCTCCCGGAAAGCGTCTCAAGCCCATCTACCATTCGCGCTGGATCTCCTCCAAAGTGTCAAAATGACGACACTACAGCTTGAACTTAATTTTACGTAACAGAAAGAAGTCAGGAGCTAAATTCGGTGAGTGTGGGGAGGGGATAGTTTTAGCTAGGCGAGCGGCATGGTTCTGTTAATCCACCACTGTGGTCCTGACTGAAATATCTCGACGGGTTTGCCTTACATTTGGTGCAGACATTCATGTTCCCCACAAGACAACTTTAATGAACCGATTAGCTTCCTGATGTTAGCTTTGAGCTCAAAGCACCACTGCACCTACATTGAGTCACACAAAGCTGCCAGCATGACTGTAAACTCTTGATCTTCCTAACTGTCAGCGTATCAGATGACGTGACAGCCCTGCAGGTAGCCCCCTGCAAAAGAACTGTATATTACAGGAGTAACTTTGGTGTATTTGTCATTTTCATTGATCGATGAATTCTCCAGATAAAATTAAACAGCAACAATATTTGGCGCAAGTAGCTGAACATCAACCAACGCCCCAAACTGAGAAGAGTTAGAGCATTACCATCTCCAATTACACGGCTCCCAATATCACTACTAATGCTGCCATTAATGCAGTTTAACTTCTCTTACAGGCCACAAATTGTTTGTACTGTTAGATAATCCCTGGCACCTCCTCCCTTTCAGCCATCCATCAGGCAGTGGCCATTTACGATCAGGTTTCACCCACTTACAGGTTAACTGAACCCTCCACCTTATCTGCTTCCAGACTGAGGACACATGTTGGGGTTGACAGCAGATAAGCAGGAAGCTCGGAGAAGTAGGTCCAGGAAGGAGAGTTTTATTTGAACGTAGCTATTCATACACAACATTCACTTATTTCAAGGTTAGACACCTCAGCTGAAGCCTCCTCTGCCACACGGAGAACCCAGCGACTGCCCGGATGGAGAAGTAAATTGCTTCACTCTCGCTTCGAGCACACATCCTCTTGTTTGGGGTTTGTCCATGAGCTCGAGGCAACATGTGCATGAGGCTTCCTGAGA
Source organism: Brachyistius frenatus (assembly GCF_029030835.1). Lineage (NCBI taxonomy): Eukaryota > Metazoa > Chordata > Actinopteri > Embiotocidae > Brachyistius > Brachyistius frenatus. The sequence continues at coordinate 3,037,945 of NW_027210645.1, forward strand.
TTTTCAGAGAAAAGTCTGATCTGTAAATGGGTCAAAGGTTCAGGCTACAGAACCAGGGCTCCATGTAGGGCCTCTGTTTACAAAACCAACATCAGGAGGTACACTGGAAAAACATATGGGGTATCAAACCACCTCGCCATCACATGGGAGTGCTTTCCACTCAGTTGAAGAACTTGGCAGGACTTCTGCAACATCTGCAGCAATTCTGTAGCATTCATGCACATTAAAGGACCGCAATTACTTATCAGATTAAACATTTCAAGCAGTGAATTGTGGTCCTTTTAGGTTACATGGTACTTGCAGTAGCCTGATGTTTACAGCAGCTGGAGCAGAATATCGTCATTCACACGAAATGGTTCGACAGCACGAGCAACAACCCCGACCCCGGCCGGGGAGGTCCAGAAGGTCGAAGACTCTTCAGCGCAGCAGATTGCCCCATATTTTAGCAAGAATATGATTGTATATGGATGGACGGAAAAAGATTATGGATTACGGTGCAGAATAACTGAGATGTTTCTGTGGACATTTTGATACATTCCATTTTTGGGTTATCTATAATGACAGCCTGAGGGTGATTTATTTAAGTAGGTTAGTGTCTGCTATCACGTGACAGCTCCTCCACATTTAGCATAGTTACTACCAACTTGATTGTTTTTTATGGTTTGTGCGAAGATGTTTGTATTGCTTTATTTAGATCATTCTGGCCAATGGGCCAAGCAGTCACATCATGTTTTTTTCATCCTCAAAATTCTACAGTGCATGAGAGACAATGGCATTCGTAAGTACTCTACTGTATCTTCATCATCATCATCACTTAAGTCACTGTGATGAAAATTGTGCAAAACTTATCAGTTACTTCTGCTGTTTTCATGTTGGTTTTTTTCTCCATTCTAATGGCAGCATACATTGATACAAAGCATCAGGGCCACCTAAAGACCAAGATGATGTCGACATTTCATTCATTTTAAACAAAACATCTTTCTCAACATCACCAATGTAGAGCTGAGCTTAAAGGATGGCACTAACAGACCACAAATGTTGTGTATTTAGTCCAGTTTGGAAAATAATGAACATACTGATGGACAACGGAGAAGAAAATTATGCTGCAATTTTTTGATGTATGTTTTAATCAATCATACAAACATCATATCACCTCTTTCTTATTATTTAACTACATTTTAAATCTAAATAGAGAGAGTGGTGGGCAGCCAAAAGATCCATTTAGGATGGATTTTGGTTTAACTTTTACGTAAATTAAACATTATTTGAAGCTCTGACATGTACAATTGTTTACATTTTCCTTTATTCTAAAAAATAAAAAACTTTTTACTACACTCTTTACAATTTTATGAGAGCATTTATGGACAAAACTCTATAACTATTTATCTCGTCTTTTGAACGATGTGAAACGACCACATGTACACATACACGCTTTAAATATAATTGAGTAACAAAATGCAGTTTGCAAAAAGGCTTCTGTTAAATTATTTAGTCAAAACCATAGTGTGGCACTTTTATATATACATGAATGTCTGTTGTGTTTTTTTTTTAAAGTTTTTAAATGTCTGGTCTGACATTCCCGCGGTAAATGAATGCTTACTAGGCCAGTAACACCAGTTACTTTCCGGTTCAGTCCTATGCTAATTTAAATGGGGATTAAAAAAGTTCAATCCTTTCGGTTTTCTAGACTTTGCAAATATTATCGGAAAAAATTGGTCAAATTTGGATGATGAAACAAGACATTTAGCGGGAGTAGTGACCCCTAATTTATCCCCCGTACAAAGTCAGCTATAGCGGAGTCTATCGTGTAAACTTGAGTTGACTGTTTTTGTAGTTAATCTCAGTGTAGGTTTAAAGCCTCAAAAACAGATTATTCACAGGAAAGGTACGGTATATTTCAGCCAGGGAGCCTGTAGCGTTTTGTTCTCACTGCAGCATAACTTATTCAAAGAAATTTAATTAAAATTAAAAAAAAAAATTTTAAAAGACGTGAAAGAAACCATTATATAAGAATGCAGATTAAATGATTTTCAACTTGTAAAAATGTCAAAACATTGAGAACAAGGTTGTGTTAGAGAAAGTTTTCGGACTATCTGTGGTCTGTATGCCCCCTCACGTTGATGCACTGATTCCAACATCAAATCCTGTGTGTTGGCAAAAACCAGAGGGCCAGCTTTTAAGACGCGAGACCCTCAACCACTTCAAAGCACAGTGCCTTCTAGGAAATCCAACAAACTTTAAAGGCTGAGGCCTGGCTCGGTCCGACAGCCAGTTCGTCCCACTGCTCTGTTTGTTTGCATTCATAGGTTAACTGTAACAGAGTTATGCAATCGACAACGGCAACAGAAACAGCCCAACGCTTCCCACCGAAGTGGGGCAGCCGCACAAAAACACTGACTTGCATAGTGTTTTGGAAACACAAGAGAAGCGTGGCTGTTACATAAAAATTCCACTGACCCTTGTTGGGAAATAGTTTGGTATCCCAGATGTGATTAAATCAGTCTCTCTGAGGCTTTGGGAGGTCAACTCAGACACACAACACATCGCTACTCACACCACCACCACCAGGGACTAAATCGTCTCCAGTTGTAAGCACAGTTTACAGAATGCCCACATGTGATGCCTAACAGGATAAAGTAACATCAGAGCACAAACCCAGTCTGAGTGTGTGTTTTGATGTGTGAGACAAGATCCCTTAAATGGCTGTGTAACAAATTCGGTGTGTGAAACCTCCGAGAGCTCGGCGGAGTAAAACAAAACTCCAGCCGAGCCACATGGAAACCAGGTCATCGTGACATTGTGGGTCTGTGCTTCTGTGTGTGATGCTTCTCGTTTCTTCCAGGGTACAAAGTGTGTACTTGCGGCATGTTTTGTAGGTGATTCATCATGCGAGTGTGTGTTTGTGGGTGTGCCCATGTGGACAACATGTCTGCGGTTAGGTGGTCTGAGGGCTGTTGTCGACAACCTACTGTTTTTTTTTATTGATGTTCACCTCCGAGCTGAAACATAATGTGGCACAGAGGTGGAAAATGTGGCTGATACAGCAAAGATATGCATGAAGGAAGGTAGGAGAGAGGATTAGTCCTTTGTAGGGACGGCTGTGTGGTCCATCAGTCACCACTTTGGTCCAGATTGAAATATCTCAGCAACTACTGGATGGGTTGGCGCGTCATTTTTAATATTTAATTATTGTTGAGGACATTTTTTTTTACCTTTATAGTATTGAGAGTATGCAGATAAGGAGATATAAATATGTAAATATGGGAGATGACGTGCAACAAAAGTCAAAGTCAGGTTCTAACTGCTACCAAGTAGGTCCAGGTTGCGTAATAACCTCTGCACCATCAGTGCACCTTTGGTTTTTGACACTGTCACCAGCTGCACTGGTGTTTGGTGCTTATTAGTAAATGCTAGAATGCCATCATATGCAAGTAAGATGGTGAACATGGTAAACACAATGTTAACATGGTCATTGTTTCGATTAAAATTATAATTTCAGAGGGAATTCGTTACATTCTGTCTCTCTTTCCTCTGAACACTCCCGACTCCTAGTTAGGAGATTTTGATCCTCTTAATTTAGGTTGTCTTTGGGGCAACACAGTATGGTTTAGGAATAATGAAACTACAAGCTTGTACAATGGAGGAGTGATTTTCTCCTCCTGATTTATAGCACCAAACTTGGCACAAACGTTCACTTAAACTGTGTTCAAATTATCTACTTGTCCAATGAGTAGTGGATAATATCAAGGACAAGCTAATAGTCCGAACACAGCACTAGTCTCAAGGATGAACTGAATACACTTTGGTGGACAAAGGCCACAGGTCAACGGTACTGTGACCTCACAACTGTCCCATCTGTCTGTTCCATTCTCATATATTAGAAACACCTTGAAGGAATTTCTTCAAGTTTGGCACAAGCGTTCACTGGGACTCAACAAATACCTGATGAGAATTGTGTGGTCAAAGGTCAAAGGTCACTGTGATCTCACAAATTGAGTTTGTGGCTCACAACTAAAAATGTCATACTTGAAGTGTGACAATGTTTCAGAGAAATGCTTAATAGGATAAAATTATGAAGTGTTAATATTTGATATCCAAAAGGTCAAAGGTCAATTTCGCTGTAATGTTATGCAAAACACTTTTCTTGCCATTATTCAACACCATAAATCAGGAACAGAGGAGGAGATTGTGACCATATTGCACATTTGTTCAGATACTGAATCTTGGGTGTCACCTTGAAACTGAGCTGATTGTATAGATCGTCAGGTTGAAGATGTGCGTGAAGCATCCACATTTTAGAATTTGTAGCTTCTTTGCCGCAACATCCATATTTGAAGCATCGTCTACTGTCAGAGTGACAACTTTGTGATCTTATGTGATTTTATTTGCTTTACGTTCCATCTGATCCATTAATGTATTTCAGCTAAAATAAGGTAAATCCCCCCTACTGCACGCAAAGATCTTTTCTAAAAATCTGTGAATACGTGTTTATTTATAAATACCTCTGATGTTCCAAACTTGCTGTTCAAAGTTTATGCTTCAAAATATATCTCTGATTTAATTAATTTTCCCTAAATCAGCCAACCATGTAACTCCTGACACAGAGACAGGGTCTTCTGTATTTTACTGTTGCTTTACAACTAACCCTGGTTGTTATAATTTCAAGCCTCATTAATCCCTAAAACCTTGGTAATCATTCAATTTAAATTAGTCACAAAATAAAAAAATTCCCCCACATGGGATTGGGATATAATCAGGCATCTACATTACAAACTTAAATCTTATTAAGAGCTTGGAACACTATGTTTGGATTCAGAGATTGTGGTTCCTCTTGGTGCCGATAAGCCCTCAACTGCAAGCACACAAGTACATTTTAATTGTTTTATTAACAGTAAATCTATATCCAGTCTGGGCACTAAAAAAGACCCCCTTGATCTCAACTTAACAAAAAAACACGCTGCTGCTAATTGAGGGAAGGAGCTCCCTTTGTTTGAGGCAGTTTAGATGAAGTGGTGTCAGTACCAGGAAAACTCAACAAGAGTGTTATTCTACATTTTTTTATTGATTAACTAAACATTGAGAAATTTGACCGATTATTTTGACTTGTTTTGAAAGAATTTCATTGTGTGTTCAACCTAGATTATAGGACTCATGATGGACATTATTCACAGCCTGTTCACTTTGTGTGTGTGTGTGTGTGTGTGTGTGTGTGTGTGTGTGTGTGTGTGTGTGTGTGTGTGTGTGTGTGTGTGTGTGTGTGTGTGTGTGTGTGTGTGTGTGTGTGTTTCTGAAATGTGTGCTGGGCCCCGCTCCCCTCCAAAGTCGCTTAGAGTGAGTCAGGAGATCAAAGTCGAAGCTGTAGATTAATCCACCTAACAGGAGCTTTTCCACTCATAACAGAACATTCTTTTCATTCTCACTGCCTGGTACATCAGTGCCACCGAACCTCAGCGGTCACACCAGCACATGGATCTGAAATCAGACCTTTGGACTCTCACACAGCTACAACATATTGGTCATATAGGTCTATAGAGTGGAGACTCTTCTGTCACACTTTGGGGAATTATATCTATAAGAAGGGTAAACTATGAGATTGTATTTTATTTGTATGAGTGTGATAATCCAAGGTATCCTGTTTCGTCTGACAGTCTGCACCCTTCCCTCTTGATCATGCAATGTGATTGGCTGCTGTTAGACTGGTACAATGATATCTGTTGTCAAGAGAACAAAGAGTTGATGAGTTTTACAACTGCATCTATACCAAGTATTTCCGAGTCATATGGCCAAAAGTGTTTTAGAATTTTGTCCATGTCATATGATTTGAGAACGCGTCGCTGGTCGGTGGTCAATCCAATGGTCTGTTCCACATGACGTTCTTGTGCACTAACACTCACTATTTGAAGTGCATAAGTACGTTCACACGGTCAAGTACAGAAACATGCAGTGTACTACAAGTACCAGGATGATGCACTCTAAAGAGTCCGAACGGTTCACCCTAAACGGTCGCCATTTTGGCGACATAGAGGAAGTATGCGGGACCACCGAAGTAAAGAATTTTCAAATGAAGGCGTCTGAGGAAGCTGCAGCTGTTCCTGAACTGTTTTTCACTACTGCTGCTAGACAGAAGCCATCAATGTGTTTATGAAGGGTGTTAAACAGAGGGCGCAAAAACATGTGATTTCTGGGTAAAATAATTAAAGCAGCAGATATTTTGGCAGGTGATGTACTCACATGCTGAGGTTATTTCCTGTCAGTGCAGAACAACAGTGTGAGATTTGAGTCAACACTACCCTGTCAAAATACAAGTACTACACAAGTAAGAGTCCGAAGCCTTAAGAGCACTATTTGTTAGTACACTGAGGGAAGTATGTCATTTAGAAACAGAGCCCAAGCTTCTGTAGGGAGAAACTGCTTTCATATCCACCAGTGAGGGCTGATCAAGGGCTGTTTTTACTGGGTGAAGTGAAACATCTCATTCTACCAAGTTTATCTCCATCTTCCCTGCCGGAAGCAGCGCGCAGCAGCTATTCCCCATCAAACAGAGAAATCATTTGTAATGGCATCGCACAGAGTGGGCCTGTGTTTTGTCTCAGCGAGAAGGCCTCAGGCGTTGTCAGGCAGATGTTTGGGTTGGATCGCCGTGTGGTGGAACGCCACCCTTGCATCTGGCTCAGGCTCTGCAGGCTGCAGTAACAGAGCACTGAGAAAGCAGGGAACACAACTCCCCTTTCAATAGCAATAGCATGATAGAGGAATGTTCTCCTTGCATCTCCCAAGTATTTTCTTTTATAAGCGCACAATAAAAAAAGAAAAAAAAAGACTTGAGCAATAATTATTTGAGGAATTTAATTTTGCTCCGGCTAAATCAATTGGAATGTTTGCATTGCACCTCAGAATCTGCGTCTGTCCCGACTCCACAGGTTTTCATTACCAGCAGAGCAAATGAATCCTGAGAGTGAAGCTAGCATGAAAAATCTGTCTCGTCAAGTAAAAGATAAACATCACAATAAACAACTCTGTGCAGAGCACAAATGAGATTTTAGGAGTAATAAACAAAAATACATTTTTCTGTATTAGTCTTTCAGCTTGTCATTACGTGCTCACATTCTTAGACAGTAATCTATGACTTAGACCGCAATCATATCTGAAACATCTGGAATAACATCATAAATGCTAAATAATCCTTGACAATTGGTAATAATCAACATTTTACGATAGTTTAGTTGAGAGTGCACAAATATTTTACACATTAAATTGCCTCCATTGGGCCTTACAAATGAAGAAATTGTACTCCAGTAAGCGATTATCAACTCTGGAAATGTTGCTCTGTAATTGCAGATTCCTGATATATTCAGCTACTGACTGTGAAACAGATTAAAAGTGAGTTTTCTAAGGTTATGAAAAGATTTTCTCTCTACACCAGGGAGGCAGTTCCCTCCCATCATGCCCTGTCGCCCTCTTTAAGTATCAGCTATCTGCTGCCAAGAGACTGACTGGATATTAATAGCAACACTCCCAGAATCTAAACCACATTTGTTTAGGTCAAGGCTGAGCTCAGTGTCCATTAAACAATACAGAGAGACTCGAATGACTCTGGCAGCATAAAGAGGAATGAGAGATAAACTAAACAGATATCCGATGTTCAGATGGAAAAGTCAATTGAAGAGGGTTAATCGTTTAAACTCTGTGAGGGTGAGTGCACTGTACGTGCATCAGCCAGCAACTTGGAGTCTCGCTGGCCGAGCTAGAGTGGAGTAAGGGTGATTTGTGAGCCCTGTAGCACAAAGGTCAACTGTAAAATGGGGAATCCAAGAGCTTTTTGAACCATTTAATCTCCAGTGACCACTTTTGATCAGACATTTATCATGATGCACTGAGTTCAAGTTAAAACACTTTTTATGCAATGTGTACATGTGATTCTTCATGTAATGTGTGAGGATAACTGTGTTTAGACTATTGACGTCTCCGTGAGCTTCAGGTCTCTGAAACAAGTGCACTTTGTTCGTAGGGATGACTCTGTAAAACAGTGACACCAGGTGCTCAAGATTCAGCAGACAAGAAACTTCCATGTTTGTGTGCACATTTGTTCATTTCATCTTTTTGAGAAAAACCAACAGGTTTAATAACTAAAGGCAGTCACTCGGTATCTCAATTTAAAACCTAAATACGGAATGAAGTGCAAATACACAATCCAAAAACTCTGAATCCACAGGCAAAAAAAAGAAGCTTAGACATGAAAGCAACTAAGAACCGACAGGGACACATACCTTGGCACAAACATCCACAGGAACAAACAGGCAACTGAGACAATTATCTGACGAACAGTGCTAAACACACTCAGGAGTAGAGGGCAACGAGAGACAAATGAAACCAATCCACCAAGGGGCAGACAATGGTGAAGTAGACCAGGACACAATGACTAGTAGTGGCTATAAATTAAAACAGGAAACACAAAACCCACACTGAAACAAGGACTACAAGACAGAAAAGAAATCCAAGCCATGACAGCTATACCCACAACAATCTGAGTCGAGTCCTTTTTGGTGGCAGATCTTACTGCTGCCACCTGCCTACTGAAGGAGCCATTTTTCTTGTCCACTCTGATGGTGTTTTGTTTTTTGGTAGTGGAGCAAACTGTTGGTCAGGTGGGTTGGGGATTTTTGGCAAGCATCTCACCAAGAAAGGCTCATACCATGACCATGAGGAAGTCATATCGCTGAGTAAAATAGTTTTGATTCAATGCAGCCGGGAAGTTACCCGTTTGGTTTTGGAATAAAAGTCATTTCAGAGAAGTCCACATTATCACTTTGTCTTGGCCAGCGGAACTTTCCATTTAAGGTGGCAGTGAAAGGTCAAACAGGAGCAAACCTGAAGAGCATGATGTAACCTGTAAGACGGTGGGTTTGTACCGGCTGACTGTGGCTGGATGACCGGTACCTGAACGTTCCCTTTTAAAAGTCATGCTTCATTTTTCTCAGAACAGCAGGAACAAAATCTAACAGTAAGAGGGGAGGAGGGAAGGGAGGAGGAGTGTGTGTGTGTGTGTGTGTGTGTGTGTGTGTGTGTGTGTGTGTGTGTGTGTGTGTGTGTGTGTGTGTGTGTGTGTGTGTGTGTGTGTGTGTGTGTGTGTGTGTGTGTGTGTGTGTGTGTGTGTGTGTGTGTGTGTGTTCCCACACTGTTCGCATGTGTGCATGACAGAGTCTGTTCTGCAGGGCCGGGTCTGAACCTTTAATATCTCTGGAGCTGGCTTCCCCCCAAACCCGCACACATCTGTCCATAATCTGAAGACAAGAAGAGAGGGCGGAGAGGAAGCATGTGCAAAAGAAAGATACAGTGTGTGTGTGTGTGTGTGTGTGTGTGTGTGTGTGTGTGTGTGTGTGTGTGTGTGTGTGTGTGTGTGTGTGTGTGTGTGTGTGTGTGTGTGTGTGTGTGTGTGTGTGTGTGTGTGTGTGTGTGTGTGTGTGTGTGTGTGTGTGTTGAGTTGTCCCAAGGAACAAGAGTCTAAAACCTGACACCTTTTAAGACCTACGCTCCTGTCATGGTTAATTTCATATAATAACAATGACACACTGTTGTACACAGCATGCCGGACCTGTGAACATGCACACACATCCACATGTGCTGAGTGTGTATGTATGTGGTGAGCAGGGTTAGGTAAACAGTAGCGCTGATAACTCTGAGGTTAACCCGACCACTCTGATTGGCTTATCTCGTTTATAATGGCTTCAGGAACCCTGGTTTGGAGCCAATAAAAACAGAGGAGGGAACACTCTGCCCCAGTCAATGGCAAGAAAACATGTTGTGCTGAGACACGGCAAAGGAGACAACTTGTGAGGAGAGGGACATGTTGAGGTCTTGGTCACTGTATAGGAGATATGGTCTGTCATTAATCTTTCCTCTTGGAGGTGAAGTCACAAATAGACTTTTGTTTTAGCTGTTGGACACAAATGTCGGGACAGCTAGCCTTCACATTGGCAGCTGTACAAGGTGAAATTATGTCAGTGTTTTATTTACAACTTGTGAACATGGCTCATAAGTACCCAAAAATCACTGAATGCAGGTTGAACCAGGAGAGCTGTTGCTGCCTTCAAATGGAGTCAGATTTACGATGTTCACGAGAAGAGTCCATATGATCGCGCTCTTTGACCGACGATGTTGGAATTTTATTAAAAGCTCAAAGTTCACAAGTTGTGTTTGCTGACATTTTACAAAGTGGCAGAAGTTTATTTTTTGTTGGATGATAAGTTTATATGTCGTAATTTAAGTCATATGGTGTTTTAATTTTTTTTATTTAATAATACATCAGAGGAAGTTGTTATGCTCCCAAACTTTGCCCCATACCATCATGCCTTTGCATTTCTTGCATTATGTTAGCCACCTGCTTGCTTGGTAAATTGTGAGCCTCTGTGGCTTCTAGACCGCGTCCATGTTGCTGTTGCCTAGCAGTGGTGTTGTTATGACTATACCACTTGAACATCGAGCATACAGTGCACACAGCTTCCCATGTTGTAGCCACAAGCTGTTCATGTAAAGGCACATATTTTAGCTATCTTACTGTAGCTGCCAAGCTACACCTCTGTATGTAGACCTCTGCACGAGCTGAAGGTGGGCAGACTTGTGCTAGCATTTATGTAAAGTCATCAAAATAATAGAGTTGCAGTCACAAGAGATGTTGCTCTCCATTCATTTCTAGACATGTTTGCTTCCTGTCATAAGCCTTCCCCTTTGTGCAGGGTCAATTTAGATTAAAGTTTGAAATTAAAACTGAGACACTCTCCAGTGTCAAACCAGCTGTTCAGGGAATAATTATAACCACGTGCAATGAAACAATACAAGCAGTAGAGAGGGAGGGATACTGCTTTAGGCTTTCAAGGGCAGTGACAAGAGTTAGGCAGATTATATGTTAGAGTTTTAAATTGAGAGAAACAGCAGCCAGTTTTGTAATCCTGCTCTCCCTGCCAGAGGTGACAGCATGACTTTTCCACACCCTGAGCAGAAGTGATGTAGTGGGATACACGGCATCACTGCCAGGTGTGGTCACAACAAGTACAACAGGATCCTGAGTGTGGATTCAGAGCGTCAGTGACCAATTGCTCCAATTGCGTTGTCCAATAGTTGGAACAAAAGTACCACAACTGTGATGTGGTGAAACCAGTAAAAACAATCGAGAACACCTGTGGGAGCATACCATGGGTGTACTGGTCCTTTAAATATGATTGCTCCTCTCATATCACAATTTTACCCAGGGATAAAATGTTGTATACAGTGAGCCAATAGTTTACATGAGCAATGGATTCTTGACATATATTTGTTTGCCAGATGGAATTTAATTGGATAAAAAAAAGGCCCAAGACATATTCTCAGGAGTGTTTGTAATAAAGGAAGAGAAAACCAAACCTCATTCCCTCTCCTGAATGCATCAGCTGGCCTCAAACCTGAGAAAAAGTCTTTATTGTGCTGTCCAGGCCTGAGCTGTTTTTATTGGAAGAACGGTCTTGGTAGCGAGCTCTGGTGCTGGTTTAATGAGTGGTGTGCGTCAGCAGTAGAATGTAGGGGAAAGGCCACAGTGTCCTTTTGCGAAAAGGTCAAATTTAAAAACTGTAAGAGAGCGTGTGTGCTTGTAGGCCTGATCGTGAGCACAACCACACCTCGCACCAGTGAACCCACTGTCTATTTGATGTGAATTTATACGAGCAGAACTCATAGTAAACATCATATCATATATTATACGAGGATGGTTTTAAAGGGAACAAGCATACAAATTAGGTCCTTGCCGTAAAATAAAACGACCCACCTATCTCTTTATTTGACAGCACATATGTCTGTTGCAGGAGGGAAGGGGAGGGAGGGGAGGGAGGGGAAGGGCGAGCTGCACACATTAGTGCATTCTAAAGTGATTTTACTGGTAAGGTTAAATTATGAGCTGCTGTGGCGCTGCATAGCTCTGAGCTCTGGGCAGTACAGTGAACGCTGCTGATTACACACACACACACACACACACACACACACACACACACACACACACACACACACACACACACACACACACACACACACACACACACACACACACACACACACACACACACAGTCCTGTTTCCATCACTTCCGAGGACATTACACCCATTTCCAGGACTCTAACTCGAATTCCTTATCATACCTACTACTCCCCTTACCCTAAACTATTCTTAACTTCACCCTAAACTTTAACCGAGTCTTTAACCGAACATGTAATGAGTTACAATGTGTCCCCACAATGTGCCAATTTACTGTAGGTCCCCACAACAGCAGTAACACAAGTACACACACACACACACACACACACACACACACACACACACACACACACACACACACACACACACACACACACACACACACACACACACACACAGCAAGCAATTTAGTCAAAGTGAGCCCCTAAATATAGCTACTGCACAGTGTTATTATCACAGCAGGGGCAATGCTCTGTTATCTCTCACCCTTCACTCCCATTGTTTTACTACTCCAGCAGATGACAGCTTCACTGAAACTGCATGGGGCCCTTTTGCTCTCTATATGGCCTGTTATATAAGACCTCCACTGACGCTGCTTAGTTTCCTGTATTTTCCAACAGCACCACTGTACTGTGTGATTTCATGTTAGTTGTTTTTTTTGTGCTAAAGAGGAGGAGGTCTCTCCACTCTGTGCCACGGTCACCCTCGCATTGTTCTTTTATTTTTTCTGTTTATCCCAGTGACAAGAATGGAGTTGGCCTTGAAGGCAAGGTTGACCAACCATGACGCATGAGGAAGAGGGGAAAAAAAAAACAGGAAACAAAACTTCATCAGTGTCTGTGTGCTGCAGTGGATTACACGACACACACACACACACACACACTCAGAGACTGTGAGCAACACCTGGACTCTGACTGGAGGGGTAGGCCCAGTTTTTTACACGCACACGCTCATACACACCATAGGGAGCATTGTGTTACTTTCTTTTATAACAGAGCAGTGACATGAAAATGTCCATCACGGGCTGGCTGAGTCACCCATTCAGAGCTGACCACATTGAACGCTGTGATTGGAAGTGGTGGCCTGGTGATCCGTCGAACCCCCCTGCTGCGCTGCCCGGCGGTTTGGATCAGTGGTTGCAGACAGACTAAACAACACAAGACGCACACATTCACAAATATCCATTCACAAAAGCTATTGTTAACTGAATGTGTGTAGCAAGCATTGGCCTGTTTCAGCATGTCCCAACAACAACAAACAAACAGTTGACTGGGTTGTGAGTACGACTGGTACATACCAGGGGCAGCTTAGCATTAGTACTACAAAAGATACTGTGTACACAGGAGCACAAGCTGTACGCTTCTGAGGGACCAGGATCGGATGTGATGGCTACCTTTTTCAGAGAAAGGAAGTCTCGACATCAGGTCTGAGTAGGGGGACCAGATCCAACAAACCACCCGCCAAAGAGTATGTTTGTGTGGGACAATGTGAGACACGTTACCGATGCTGAGAAGTAGTTTAAAATCTTGTTCTTAATCCCACAGTCTGCTGCCCTGCACGGTTGGGAGTGCTGCATTGTGTGATAAGTTATTTCAGCAACTCCGTATCCATCTGTCAATCATCTTTGGGTTCAGTGGGGACATTTATGTCCTGATTTTAGAAAAACATATGTCCTATTGTGTTGACTTTTGAAAAGTACAGAGCCAATCAAAATGTGGGGCATTATCTCTATATGGGGGACATGGGACAAGCAATTAAATGCAGGTCGGTCCTGGAGTCCTCTAGACACTAGATTTGAATGACTCCTAGTAATATAAAACTATCATTTTATATTAGTAGGATTTATTGCAAGACTTTTATGTTGTGGTTGTGTTAAAAGACGAATGTAAAATAGTACCCACAATTATGTATTTATAAGTGTATAATCACCTGAAACGAAGATTAATTGTGTCTCCATTAGCTCAGAAGGAGCCCTTCATATCTACATAAGGAGCGGGTCCTCTTCCACAGAAGAAGCCATGTTTCTACAGTAGCCCAGAAGGGACAAATCAAGCACGGGTTCTGGAGGAGGCCCTTCACGTTTTTTGGGGACTTTCGCGGCCACACACTTGTGTTTTCTGACACACTTGGAAGAGGAGGGTGACGAGGGGTGGTCAGTTGGTTTCAATGTGCAACCTCATTAGTATATGCCGCTAGACTAAATACACTACTTCTTTAAGGGTAGAAAAGAGGATATTTTTACGTGTATCTACTTTACTCTTTACAAATGTGGAAGTAAATCAGTAACTGAATAGACAAAGAAGTAGCTGAGTTTAGATAATGAAGAGATACTGCACTGTTATTAATCTTAGGGTATAAATGCACCCTCATGTGCACAGCGATGATGACGTGTGTTTGTTTCTCTGACAAAAATGCTCTAATGCATTACAGGGCGATTAAACAAAGCCTACGTTAGATCGGAGACGATTTGTCAAATGAGCATGACTCAGATTTTCCAGACATGAAACAGAGAGGGCAACTTCAGTGAAAATATTACGGTCTAACTGCAACCATCTGTGTTTGTGAGCACGCGAGTGTGATGCAGCATTCATCATCTGTGTGCGTGTTCCTCAGGTTTCAAAGTACTACCAGGGCATCTGCTTCCAGGTCCTTATATTACTGTACAGCACGGAGGACCGTCTGTTCCAACAAAGATTAGAGGCATGAATTACATGAGGTGTAAAGACAAATTCACATTCTGTCTCCTGGATGTCACCGAGTGCCAGTGTTTTCATCAGAGCGGGCCGAGAGGTCAGACAGGATTTCCCCCACCGGTAGCAGTTGGCTGCGGAAATATAGACCTGAAAACAAACATGTTGTTGGACAGAGGGCCGCAGGAAAAGCCAGACAAAGCATCTGTGACGTAGCAGCTGAAAATAAATCCCATCACTCACCAGACGTTTCCTGAAGAATGGCATTTTGTTTGGTTCTTAAGACTTCTGATTTAATTGAATTTTGTTTTCATGGTTTTACAACTGAATGTCTTTTCCCCTGTAGACCTAAGATAATACTGAATGGCAGTTGAAATATTTGCTCTTCCTCTTGCACTATGATTTTTGTCTTTCCTTTGAAAGTTGTAATTTTATTCTGAAGACCACGGCATGTTTTTTGTCTTCGTTTGGTGTCGAAGGAACAATGGGCCTTTTAGGGTAGAGTGGTTCATCTGAAGAGGAGCGTCAAGACTTTATTCACAAATAGCATTCAGGTAAAAAAAAAATGTGTTTAGCCTTTCACATGCTAAAGGATAATCTGTACCCTGCACAGTACATTGCAAGTTTATTTTCTAAGTTGGATAGACATATCAAAATTTTTGACTACCTATCAGCATTGTGTCCACATTGCCCTCCACAAGCCTGCTCTTTACCCTACATGATGGGATCTGGGCACAGTAGTCCAATCATATTCAAGGTCTGATGAAAAAAAATGTGATGTAGCTGTAAGTGGCTTGAAATGTGAACAAAACAATTGCTGAAATAACTGAACATGTTTGTGCTGCCATCTAGTGGTGCAGATCAGTGCTGCTGGACAAACCCACTGGAGAAAAGTTACAAAATCACCAGTCCAAAGTCTCTCTATGACTTTTGTTACATCACACAGAGATACTTTCCCTACACTTCATACTTTAGTTCAAATATAGTCCATATCTGTTTCATTTGCCTGCACTGTGTTTTCTTTTTAGATCTTAAAGACTCCAAATGTATAAAACACCTTACAGGGATTTAGTGGAATCAACAAATAATCAGCAAATAAACATGTTGTTTTTTTCATCACAATCTGGTTTTATTGTTAACATGTTTAAAACATCTTTTGCATGAGGCATCATTCAAAATGTCTTACAATTATAGCCATTAGTCTTGACAATGCACATGACAAGGAGCTGCAGCATGAACAGTGTGAGATAATAAAGCATGCTACGTTATGTGCCTACAGCATAATAGATTGATGAGGAATCAGCAGATATATCAGGACACTTTGTGATAAAAGACCAAAACCCTTTTTTGGAATATCTCCCTCTATGTAAGACTACGTGCGTTGTAGAATTCACCATTCCAATTTATAATCGGCTTTTTTTTAAGCTCAAACTTAAGAACCACTTCAACACTTTTTCGGGCTTTCTCCCTGTTCATAGGTGTGACGGTGTTAGATGTTGGTCGTGATTGGCTTTTAACATCTACCTCCTTTTTTAGCAAGTTGCTCAGACTTTCAGGTTCGGCACAGTTGCCATAGGGCCACACCTGTGTTTCCTGTGTTTCCAAGCCAAACAAATTTGCACACGATTTACAAGGATGTATTGGATATCCTTGTCTCAGGTTAAATGCCTCACACTTGACAGATGTAGGTAGGTTGAAGGTTCCATCAAAGTACTCCTTCTTTTTCTTGACTGGATAGTAGGTCATCACTGCCCCGGCTACATAATCATCCCAGGCGCTAAAACAGGAGGCAGCAATCACAATTTTCCCAGGTCTTTGGCCAGTGGTGGACATGGAGACTCCATAGTGCCTGACTGAATTTTGGGTGTTAGTGTGAGAGACACAGATGGTGGAGGAGACCAGAAATCTTGGGTTCAGAGGCTCAATGAGTTTCTGCAGACTCTGCTTTATTTGGTCTTCATTCTCAGGTCTTTTCTGCAGGACGATCTGGAAGCACAACAAACATTATCAAATGTTATACCTGCAAACTGGGATTTACTTTCTTCCATTTTGGAAATGTGAAAGTAAACATTAATCATCAATGTGGAAATGAGGTAGCATTTAGTTTTTATTCAAGTTGTTCTTTCAACCGTTTTTATTGTGGTTAAATTCATTTAAAAAAAAAAAAAAGTCAATAGTTTAACATATAGTTTTATTATATATACTGGGTCATGATTCCTAGCATGTACAATAACCTTTTACAATATGAGAATATTTCTTTTTTTTTGTCAGTTTATTAAATATCTTTAGAGTTTTTAAAATTTAACATGTCACCTCAAGGGAAGCCGTAAATCATTTATAACAGATTCAGAGTTGTCTGTGCTGCTTTAATCCTTTACACTGATTTCTCTCCGGTTTTGTTGGCATTTAAAATTATGTGGACTGGCTCTTGAATGGAATGTTTTATGGACATTACTTAAATCTTATTTATTCATGTTTTAAAAATTGCAACCGCTTTCCGCCTATTTTATTGTCTTTTATCTATTTAATTGGTTTATTTTTCGTTTCCCGTAGCTTCTTATGAGCATTAAATTTCAAACATTTGAGTATGTTATCACTTGAGTATTTATTAGGTTCTTATACTTGCCTATATAAAAACTGCTGTACAAAAAAAAGTCTTATTGACATTGTGTAAAACAAAGATAACACAGTCAGTATGTCTTACCATGTCCAGCACACAGGAGAATGGACTCCGTTTGGGAAGTTGAGATTCATAGAAGAGAAAAGGTCTGGGATATTTCATCTTCAAGGCCTCTACTATCTCCTCATTACCGATGATTTCTTGTGGAGAAAAGGGGACTTCGTTGATTTTCCCCAGAAAGAAAATGCTGTGAAGAATCTGTTGAGCCAAAACACATTTACGTATTGGAAATTTGAAAAAGCCATCACGGTTGTGTGTTTAAAACTCTTTATTACCTCATCCACAAAGTGTTTACTGCCTGGAGTCGTGTTACACCAGTCCACCATCGTCTGGATAATCTTGAAGGCATTTGTTTTGAAAGGGAGTTGATCTTGCAGAAAATCGTCGGTTCTAAAATGATAATGATCGATGTATTAAGGAGATCAAAACACATTACAGGAGTACAAAGTTGAGGCTCAGCAGTTTCAGCAGACTCACCTCTCTGCGTCGCCCTGTTTCAATCATCGGACAAAATAAATGCATGACAGTTAGATAATTCACTGATGAAATGATTAAAACGGCAAGACTTTATAATTTGTATTAAACAGTAGCTGAGAGGACGACAGTAAAAAGCTGCTACTCACCATCGCTGCGGTAAGAACGAAACTAAAAGTATTCAGCGACACTGCGTCACTTATCAGCCAACGCCTTAAAAGACATGTGGTTTACAGTAAATCCACATTCACACTCGACTTTGACCTGTCATCATTTGATCAGAGAACAAAGTTGATCCTGACCATGATACGAGTAAACAGATCATATTGTACATCACCAAGAGCTTTAGATTAAGAGTTTACTCTGATACAGAAACAGGACTGCCCCACTGAGACCGAGATGTCATAAAGTCTTAAATCTCACAACTTCTGTGTATTATTGGATTGTTGTATTTCTAAAGTCAGACAGATTTAATGATGACACACTGACAGAAATGGTATAAACTTTTCCGATCACAGCAAAGCTGAAATAGACACGCCCATCCCCTACAGCAAAACATGAGATGGCGCTGAAGTTACACGTTGGACTGTAGTGGATGAAAATGAAACCTACTGCATCCTTGGAGCCACGTGATTTACAGGAATATGAACGTTTTCCCAAAAGCACACGGTTAGGGTTAGGAAACAAGAAACAAGTCAAGAAAAACGTTGTCACCTCCTGAATTTGAACTTCGTCGTACTGCATGGCAGTCTGTGATTAATGCCACCAAAAACTGTCGTTTGGACTTGGTCTCAAAACCTTCAGTTGCAGGACTTTGGGCACATGATCCGATATATATCTAGATACACACACACACACACACACACACACACACAATCAAACAATAGCTTGAGAAAACAATAAGCACACAGACACAAGCAAGTATTGAATATGGACACTTTAATTATGTCAGTATAATTGAATGTGATTATACAAATGAAATGAGCAAGACAATAACTGAACTACATTATGCTGGGAGTAGCTGACATCATCAGCTGAAGATTTGAGAACAAACCAGTCAAACATGTTTTTACTGTGTGCAGTTTTCCGGCTCGACTTGTCATCCAAGTCTTTTATTTTCCTCCTATAGTTCACAGAAATGCACATTCAGTGTTTGTTTGTTTGATTTGTTTGATTCATTTGATAACATTTGAAACATTGATGACAGACTGTTTACAAATGATTTAATGAATTGACTGTATTCCTGCCGCTGATGCAAACCACAGTAAGCAACTATATTGACAAACGTTACAAAGTCACAACTTCCTTCTGTAAGATTTCACAGTTTCTATCAAAAAAAAAATTAAAAATTAAAAAAAAAAGGCATTTTGGGGGCAAATTTGAAAAGATCAGAAAGCCAGCAACACACTGAAGTGTGTACAACATAAGCAGTATCATATTAATCACCCGGCCTTGCTTTGACATTAGTGTGTGGCCATGTGATGCAGTTATATTTCATGCCAAATAACACTTTCATTTCTTTTAATTGCTTTTAAAATGATGAATGCTTTTTTTTTTTAAGCCTGCCCCTTCTTGTAGGCAAACACCACCATCTGTAAGAAAAAAAAACATCATTATGAAGCGTAGTCCATGAGAAGCCCAAAACATATCTAATACTGTGTTGTCAACATCATCGAGGGAGCTTTGAATGCGAGGTCGGAGTCTGCAGCAGGCGGTGAGGGAGAGCAGCTGGACAGGGTTGAATGGATGGTGTTGGTGTTCATGTGTAGCAGGTATGAACTTGTGGCTTTGAGCAAAGATAACGCTGCCAAAGTGTGAAGACACAAGTCATATTAAAGATGTAAAACAGGTAGAGCGGGGGATGGTGTGTGCGAGTATTGAGGGGAGCAGTCCTGGGACAGCGGGACTGCTGTTGAGCCTCCCGAGGTGTCGTCTAACTTGACGAAACGCTTGAGCATCCAGTGAATTAGTGAGGCGTTCGATAGGTGAAGACTGCAGTAGTAATACAGAGTCAGTCGACCCTTGCGGTATTATTCTGCATTGTTAGGCTGTTTCCAGCGACAGCCAAAAGAAAATCAGGGGTGCAGCTTTTGTCAGCTTTGCTCTAAAGCTCTGGAACACACTTCCTGTAGATCTCAGGGAAGCTACCTCAGTAAATACTTTTAAAAGGAAGCCTTTAACTTGCTACACCTGAAGCTCTCTCGCACTTCCCGCACTTTGCACTACTTAAAATGTGTTTTGCTTTTATCTATAATTTAACTCCATTCTATTTTATTAATGTGTTGTCTTGTGTTTCATTTGATCTGTCCAATGCAATTTATTTATTTTGAAATTACATTTTAACATGTTTTTAATGTGGTTTTTATGTGAAGCACATCATGTAGTTCAATTCTCTTGTTGTAAAGCACTTTGAGCTGCATTTCATGAAAGTGGCTGTACACTATATTTTTTACTAATATTATGATTATCTTTAATATTATATGGCACGTTGTGTCTACTTTTAAACTTATTGAGAGAATACTTAATACTGAAAAACTGAGGTTGTTAAATGGATCGAGACCTCCATACAGGCAGCATCTTTCTTCGGGAAAGACTTTGGAACCACCGTGACATAAATATTCACCCTGCACCCACGTTCATGTTTGGACAAATACTCACCTATGAGTGTGCTGGTGTTTGTAGGCTTTTCAAGAATGCAGACTTATTGGCATTCACCAGTTTTTGATGGTCCCGCTCCAAAGCTCTTCCCACAGCCCCCTTCTTCACTTTTGCCCAGTCCTCCTCAGTCTACAGACGGAACAGACCACAATTTAAAAACCTGTCAGGTGATCAGTCTCTACCGTCCGGGATCCCCACAACCTGCTTCCCCTCAGTAGATGACTGTAACTTCTCACCATATGTTGGAAGGGCTCCCCCCTGTAGTAGCTCTTGGACGCTGGATACTCTATTTCCTTGTCGCCCAGGCGCCCCAGACCAGAAGCCACCAGATGCAGCTCCTCTCCATCGAAGGCGTACAGCTTTTTGTCTTCACAGGTCATCAGAACAAGCTGCTCACACGAGCACGAGGTGCCCTCCACCACGCCGACCACCTGCATCCGTACTTTCTCGGGAAGGTAGAATTTCCCCCACCCGTTCACCTCGTCATCTTTCCCTCTGTAAATGGTGTCCTCCAGCGCCGCTATCCTCAGTACGGCACCAGCCGGTTTCTTTAAGGTTAAACTCCTGCGCTTATTATCGGATACAAATCGTGACACCCATCCGTGGTATTCTGCACCTGCAGCACAGTCAGACAGGATGCAGAAATAGGGATGAACACGAGGGGGGATCAATAAGTTCAGAGACTGCTGCTATTGCTCACAAACGGAGCGCAGCACCGTGACAGGCTCGCAGTCCGAGGAAGGTTTAACCCCAATAAGTGGAAAAAAAATTCGTTGCGCAATTAAAAATCGATTCCAGAGCTACACATGCTTTTGTAAGCAGTGGTTCAGGTGCGTTAGCGATGTTTTACCCTTGAGCAGAGAGCGCACGTCAAAGTCTGTGACAAATTATTGTGGAAGCACACAGCATGAGTGGCAGAGAGCAAAAACATTTTTATCGTGCGCGCGAGATACTAAATCGGACGTTTTAATGAATTCCTGCGCACGAGATAAATGTTTTATAGAAACAGCAAAACAGTCTCTCCTCGAAGCATGAAGTGTACCGCACCTGCTTCAAGTGTCAGCTGAACAACTAAAAAGTCGATAACCTCCTCAAAGTTAGCATATTGCCAAAGATATAATCCACAAGCTCTCAATATCATCGTTAATGCCTTTTACTAACAATAATACTTTGCATCCCTAGTTGTTGTCCTTGTTGTTGTTAGCCTAGCCACCACAGCCAGGCTGACTAATTGATGACATATTTAGAGTCACCAAAAAGGCGAGTAGCTGCTTGTATTATTATTTCTGGCAGGTTGAATTTATTAGTGAAGACGATCCACCTTAGATTTATAAAACTCCACATGTGCACACGCATATAAACTTATCCCATGCGCACAAATTAATTCAAACGTGCGCAGGACTTAGTATATTGTGCACACGTTTGAAATTGTGTTTCTCTCTATGGTCACTCCCGTACTAAGTGTAGCAGGGAGCCAAATCCGTGGAGTGGAAGTGGAGGGGAGCGACAATTGTGCTGTTGTGGTTGAGAAACTTGTGTGCTTTCAATGCTCTGTGAGCGGACCCATTGTGCTGGACAACCAAAGTGTTATCACGCCACAATTCAGGCTGTTTGCACTGAACGTTTTTCCTCAGAACGTCACAGTACAACTGTTGACAGTCCGACCCCGAGGGACAAATTCACCGTGCGCAGCCCTGTGAGCGTCAAAGAAAATCCCCGGATCTGACGCGTCTTTTTATGTTGTGGACGGTCACGTTCCGCTCAGAAAGGCGAATGTCACTCAAAACACCTCTCCAGGTTCATTGCTTCATTGCTGAGGCCTCCTGAAGGATTGTAACGGTCTCTGTCACCGATTTCCAGAGCTTGACAAAAAATTGTATGTGCGTCCTCTGGTCATGTCCATGTGCTGGTCATGTCCACGGAGAAATCTCGGACGCGTCGGACCAGCGCTCACAGAAAACGTGTGTAATTCAGGAACTGATGATGATCAGGTGACAAAATTTGAAACACCTACTTATTTGGGTTGTAGGGTCCCATGCAAGAGCAGCAGTCTCTGAACACACATACATCTTTGTATGTAGAAACAGATGAAAGAAAACAAGTTAATCATAGGGGTAAGTTGTGTGGTTTACCTTCTGCCCTGTTGCACTGCTGCAAATCCGGCATAACAAGATCAGCCCGACTAGAAGATAGAAAATAAAGGAGGTTATAAAAGGACAGTCTCCATTCGACTGGGATCAGATTAGAAATACACAGTGGTGTCGATCAGTGGAAGCATTTTTGTTTTCTATCACTGGATGCAATGCAGTGGGCATTTCTCCACATGCATCTTTTCATATATCTGTCCTCCACAAAGAGAAGAGAAAATGGATCTTGTAGATACCTCATGAATGTAGCAGCTGCCATTCTGGCTCTTTGTCACCTAGAAAAGAAAATCATTCAGTCATTTTTAAACAACCAAAGGAAAGAATTCTCCAGTTTGACTTCAACTATTGACTCCTCTATTGCTTCAGCCATAATTACTGTGACCACTGAGGGTCGCAATAAACGTAAACATAGGTTGTTATAAAACCAACAATCAACCAGTGTTGTCGCTGTCAGTGTGAGGACGGCTTGGAAATGGTACCTGGAGATAAAGCCGCCAGATACACGATTTACCGAAAAATAAGCTTTTTCCTGCAAAAATGAAGCAGATTAACAGCATGAAATTATGGGAAATGGAAATACATTAGGTGTGTCAAATTTCCCCTTCAGTAAAGTACAGTGCTTGAGAAAATGCTTTATTTCAACTATAGGCCAACTTAAATTTTACTTTTTGCATTTGACACATCTAATCTGTCTGTGTGGCAGCAGAAAATCATTAACTTGATCTATACAAAATATTGTAAACCGATGAATTACATTTGCATTTAAAATATGTAGCTCTATTATAATGTCATTGGCTAATTCTATTTCTCAGCTGCGCCCTTGCAGAAAGAACACAAGTTTCCCATGTTTTCCACATGTATGATACATGTTTACGACATGTTGCAACACATGATAACACGCAGAAAATATGTGGACAAGTTTTCACATGGGAATCAACATGGGTTTCACACATTATACCATGAAAATGTTCCAAAACCACATGCACACTCACACGTGATTACATTATTTTTTTTCACATGTAAAATGCATGTGGTTTTCTGTAAGCGTGTTTTTAAATGATAGTAGTTTAAAATTACAACCCCTTTTTTTTTTTTTTCTATTAATTATTTTCAATCAAATAGGCTGCGTTAAAGCTTAATTTATTATTATTTCCTTTTTAAAACCAAAAGGCATTAGAGTTTAAAATTTGAAAACGAAACCAAAACGAATGTCTCAAATTTGGTTTTGCTCCGGTTTTCCAAGAGAATGTGACCTGATTAAAATAAACGATAAACACAATGACACGCAAATAAGTAGGCTAGTAAATGCATTGACAATAACTCACAAAAACAACCCGGCGCTGGTTATTAACTCGCTAACCTGCTTCACTGCGTCAACAGTGGAGACATGAGGCTGACGTCATTACCTACCGGAGGGTTTTACGCAGCTCTTTATCAAGTTTAGACAAATTCAGGCGAAACAAACCATTCATAACGATCAAATAAATTCAGCTGAAAGTAGTTACCACTGAGAGACACACACACACACACACACACACACACACACACACACACACACCGACGCTGCCTGTCCTCCCTGGATCAACTTTACTGGAAACAACGCGGATAGTTCCTTTTATCTGAAGCGTCGCCACTCCCCGCTGTGCTGCGTTCACGTGCTCATCAAAACGTTAGAACAGATTATTTGTTTACTTTTCTAAAAAAGCTCTGGACAGCAAGAGGTACATATCATGACCGGGATTCAGTTATTTGTAAAATACCAAAGACTAATTTTTCCCTCAGTTGTAGAATTGTGATGATTTGTTGGATTCCATGTTGGAAAAATAAAGATAATAAATTGGCAACTAAATGCGTCTGTGTTTACATCAGCCTGTAAACCATCAATTGTTTCCCCAATGGGATAGGGGCTCTCCTTTTCTGAGACATCGAGGTAACTCTGGTGCAGCTAAATCCCGACTTTAGTCGTTTCTTGTCGTTTTAAGCCGATAGGCTAATTCTGATATTTCCATGTGTCCTCGAAGGCAACATGAGTCTATGACGCAGAAATAATTACTCCTGAGCACAGTGTCCAGAGCATATTTGATCAATAATAAGAATAATGTGTTGCTGGCCCCCAAACATGATCTCATTTCAGAGCCAAGGGGCTTTTTCATGCATTATACGATCAGATAAGACTGTATCAGAGAATTCAGAAACAGGAATAGCTTTGAGTCTTGCGTTCATTATTTAGCAAATTCTGTATCGGTAATGAAATTGTTTTTCTATTTCTGTGAGCACAAAGCTTGATGTATTGATCTTCTGATGGATCAGGTCACTTTTGGTCACCCTGATTGTAGTTTGGATGCAAATGATCCAGTTTCTGCAAAGTGTTTAGTTTCATGCACACTCCCTCAGAAACGTTCAGTCTAGCCGTGATTTGAAGCAAAGAAAGTCACCTTCCTTAGAATAATGATCTGATTTTTGACAGGTTTACTTAGTTCTATGACCTGTTTCCCACTATAGCAATGCTACTTACAAAGCAAAGCAGTTTTGCTGGAACCCTGAGGTGCATCCATATCCATCACAGGTGACCCAAGACTGCAGGTTGTTTTACTTGAACAAGCCCCTGATGAGTTGATTTAATCGAACGCTACTTCGATGGAGGGATACAACTCAGGGAAATTTGACTTTTTCTACAAACGAGTTAACACGGTCAGTGGTACAAATCTTGTTTATTTTGATGGCTGACCAAGAAATATTAAAAAAATCTGAAATATTTCTTCACTTTTTTTTTTTTAAATGTTTCTAAATCCTAATTGTGTTCAGGTTTACACAAAATAATGACGGATGTCCTATGTGGTCTCACAGTCAGACAAGATGAAGAAATATGGAGCGATATCTATCATTTGTAAAGGACTAAACAACAACATTATCACAATACTTAGGAGGGAAATGTGTTGTCAACCTTTTGTAGACCAGCCACACTGAAAGAGAGAAAAGATGCCACAAAAAAGATACTAAATTCAGGCTGGGATCAGCTAGCTTAATCATGGGTAGTCTAAGGAAATACATAAATCAGAATTGAATATATTCTTTGAACAATTAAACCTCAAGGCTCGGTCAAAACCTAGCTTTTGGGGGGACAAACGGGATTAAAAGGGGTAACCTTTGGTTTTCGGCTGGCATGGTGTGGACATAGTCACCTGTGGCAGAAGGTTTTAGTTTTTATGAGGTAGAAGGTGATAAATTCCGTTGATCTAGGCCCAAAAGGGTTTAGCAAAAGTTCACATACTTTATGGGTGTGGGGGTGAAGGCAGCTTGAAGAGTTCCTTTCCAGGTCATGGAGATAACTGGGTGAGGAGATGTGGTGCCTGGTACCATACCCTGTATGCTACAGTTATATGATATAACTGTATATTTTTAGAGGTTCATCTTGTCCAAATATCTGTAGATGTGTGATGATTTGCTGTTAGGATTCCTGTCTGTTCCCAGTGTGTTTTTCCCTGCTTAACCCCCGAATACCTCTCCTCTTGTGTCCTGTCATTCCCCTGTCTGTTTTTTTCCCTCAGCAGTACCCTCCTCCAAGCACCGCCCACTGCCACACCTCTCTCAGGCAGCACAGCTGAGCGGCATTCCGAGTGATTACGCAGGCCGCTATTTAGACCCTGGTCTCCTGCCCATCCGGTGTCAGTTCGTCCTTTGCCTTCCCGTCAACCCGTCCCGTAAGTCCGTCCGTCTCCCGGTGTCGAGATTCCGATTCTGACTCCAACCTGTTTCCTGCCGTTCAGTGTCGAGCCACGGGCATCCACCTGAACGAAGAAGATTCCAGATCGTTCCTCGGAGATCATCTGCTGTATCTTGGCAATCCTGTGTCGAGCTACGAGTGTCACACAGTCGACCCTGCCAGTTCCGTCCAGTGTCGAGCCACGGGCATCACCTGCACGAAGAGACCTTCCAGTGTGTTCATCGGAGATCTGCTGTCGAGGGTTTGGGCGATCCTGTGTCGAGTCGCTGACGTCACACAGTCGATCCAGCCAATCAGCTCGCTGGGGAGAAGTCTGGGGATTCCTCCAGCGGAGCATCGCCGTTCGTCATCCGGCCACGTGCCAAGGAGAACCCCGGGATTCCCTCGAGTGGCGAGGCTCAGATTGAGACACAAACTCTTGGCGTGCATTCCTGTTTGCTCTCACTGCCCGGGAAATAAAAGCCTGATTCCTAAGAGAGTTTGCCGTGTGTCTGCATTTGGGTTCGTTTATCCCCTCACATCCTAACAGAACGAACTGACCTGATATGGACCCAGCGACCGCAGCAGAATCCACCTCTGCGGACCAGCTACAGAGGGCGCTTATGAACCAGGGGATTCTCGTCGGACAGCACCATCAGCTGCTCCAGGGACTGACTGACGCTCAACAGGCTCTCGGCTCCCAGGTGGCAGAGCTCTGGGCTAGGATGCGGGATCTCGCTCTCTCTCTCCAGGCCGTTGTTGGGCCGTCCGTTGCTGGACCGCCCGTCGCGGCTTCACCTCCTCCCCGTGAGTCATTTGTTCCGCCCCCGGAGCCGTTTCACGGGGCTACAAGGGGTTGCAGAGGATTTTTATTGCAAATGATGTTAGTGTTCCGGCAGCAGCCTGTCACCTACGCCTCGGACAGTTCGAAGATCTCGTATATGATAGGGTTGCTGCGAGGACGAGCCTCGATCTGGGCTGAGGCATGGCAGACTCGGAACCCAATAGACTCTACCTCGTTTGCACGGCTGAGGGAGGAGTTTAAGAAGGTGTTCGATCACCCGGAGTACTCCAGTGATGCGGTACAGCGGCTGCTTCACCTACGCCAGGGCTCTACGAGCGCGGCTGAATTTTCAGTGGAGTTCCGGATCCTAGCCGCCGAGTCCGGTTGGGACGAGAGGGCCCTGCGGGGTGTGTACCAGAACAGTTTATCAGAGGTACTTAAAGATTAGCTCGCCGTTCGGGAGGAGGCCGACTCCTTAGATGAACTCATCTCTCTCTCCATTCGGCTGGATAGTTGGATGCGGGAGAGACGGCGCGAGAGGACCCGCCGGACCACCCCGCCTGGCCGCCAGTCTAACCCCTATTCCAGTTTCCCGCTCCAGGCACCCACACGTCCACCCACTCCCGATCAGTCGGACCACATCGCTACGACGCCGCCAGCGGACGAGGAGCCCATGCAGCTGGGGAGGTCGCATCTCACTCGGCAGCAGAGGGAGCAGCGCCTCAGGTCGGGAGATTGCCTCTCCTGTGGGGAGCCGGGGCATCGCATCGCTTCCTGTCCGGTTCGGCCAAAAGAGGGAGCTCGCCATTAGTGGTTGGGATACTGGCGAGTGAGTCCACGCGTTTCCCCCATCGGAACAGAACTTTTTAGACTCCACGTTCGTCTCCACGCACGGGATTCCGGTGGAGGCTCTGGAGCGGCCGCTGTCGGTGAGCGCCCTGGATGGCAGCCCGCTGGCGACCATCACACACCGAACTCTGCCCATTCCTCTGCTCGTGTCAGGCAATCATCGCCACGAGATTCGTTTGTATGTGTTCCCGACTCCTCAGACGCCCCTGGTTCTGGGTCATCCTTGGCTCTGGGACCACAACCCCCGGATCGATTGGATAGGAGAGAGTCCTGGGTTGGAGCCTGGCCTGTCACTCACGCTGCCTCTTGTCCGCCGTTCCCCTGCCTGAGAACATCCCCTGCAGTTCTACGGCTGGACCCGACCTATCTTCTGTTCCCCGGGAGTACGCGGACCTGGGGGAGACTTTTAGTAAGGAACAAGCCCTCTCCCTACCACCTCATCGGCCGTACGACTGCGCCATCGAGTTGCTCTCTGGCGCATCGTTTCCCACCAGCTGCCTCTACAATCTGTCCCGACCCGAACGAGAGGCGATGGAGCAATATATTGCAGACTCTCGAGCCGCAGGAATTATCCGACTTCGTTTGGTTTTCAAACGACTGCAACAGAATCATGGGCTAATGGCAATTGTGCTGAAGTAGAGAGTTTGAGCAACTTGTTTAAAAATGAAAATCATATCAAAGAACAAGCACGGCTATTATCCAAGACGTGGACTGAAAATGCAAGGCAGACGGTTAAAGAAGATGTTTTGAGAGATCTGAAAAACTTACTGAAAGCAGTGAAATTTGAATGAGAGAATAATTTCTACACCCCACAAATTAATTAGAGGCAAATAGAGAAGAAAGGGAAGTCATTTAATTTAAGTTTCTTGTCTCAGTCTCATCAGGAATTAGGATCCAAATACATGACGGAGACATAAGGTTCAGGCAAACAAAAGAGCTTTTCTTAAAGTGTGAGGCAGAACACGAAGGTTAATCTTAACCGAGTCGTCACTGCATCTCAGGAAATCAAAAGAAACAAACATAACTAGAGGACATGAGGAACTGTGACAAGGCTTTTTCAAAATGACTTCACACATTGGGGTTGGTTTTAAGTGTTGATTAGACAATCCAGCAACAACTGAATACCGAAAGGTAGTGATGTTACGAGATGTGCCGACTCTTCGAAGCGTGTGTCGAGTAATGGAGGGGGCGTTTCCTCGAAGCGCGTGTCGAGGCTTGCTTCATTTAGGGGAGGAGCCAAAAATGATGACCTCCGAAGCCTGGCTGCCGGCTGTACCACGTGACTGCTTCGGGAAGTGGTTCAGATTTTGCCGGGAGGTTTGACAGCAATATAAACCCCTCAGGCTCCATTCAAAATGTGGGTTGTTAGTGGAGAGTTGCGGTCAGTTGAGAGTTTGGATAGCGTTTATATAGTTTGGAGAGTTTAGAGAGAGAGAGGAGAGAAGGATAGGTGATAAGATGGAGCCTGCTAGGAAGAGGAGGATTTCCCCTATGTGGGAACACTTTGATTTGATAACTCCTAGTAAGGTAAGCTAAATCTAACTCTATTTCAGACACATTAGGTTTGCTTATCAAGAACTGTATTTTTCACAGTTTCTTATTTTATTCAAAAGGTGAGGTGTTTATTGTGCTCCAAGGAGTTGGGGTACAATAACAACACCTCATCCATGCTGAGGCGTTACCGTGCCTTGCATGAGAATAAGGAGGAAACTGGAGCTTCACCCAGCCAAGGTAAGTCATTACAATATTACATATGCACCATCACAATTTTTCCCTGTTCACTTTTGTTTATTGTGCAAATAAAGACAGATAACAGACACTGTATTTATTCTCTTTTAACCAGCCACCAGAAAACAAGAGCTGGATGAAGCCCTCGTCTCCATGATAGTGAAGGACACACAGCCCTTCAGTATTGTGGATGATGTTGGATTCAGGGCATTTGTGTCCAAACTGGATCCTAATTATGTCCTCCCTACAAGGCAGGTATGTATGGGTGCATGCATGAAACAGATGAGTACTTTATTGTGTCTCACAGTTCAGCACTATATATTTTTTCCTTTAGGCTCTGAAGGCCATGGTGGAGGCCAAGTATGAGTCAGCTAAGGAGAAGGCTAAGGCTAAAGTGGAAAAGGTGGCTGCTGTTAGCCTTACTTCGGACATGTGGACATCCATCAATATGGATGCCTACCTGGCTGTAACATGTCATTTTGTGGGTGAGAAAACCACACTCAGTTCAGTGCCGCTAGGAGTGCAGGCATTCCCCCAATCACACACTGCTGAAAATATAGCTCGTATGAAAGCCTCCCTGGTGGAGGAATGGGGAATCGCCAATAAGGTGACATGTATGGTCACTGATGGTGCTCCCAATATGGTTGCCTGTGTGAGAGAGCTGAAGCTTCGGCACCATGTTTGCATTGCACACACACACTGAATCTGATAGTGAAGAAGGCACTTGACCAGCAGCCTGCGCTCTCTGGCATCCGGGCCAAAGCACGGAAGCTGGTTGGCTTCTTTAGAAGCAGCACCACTGCTAAGGTATGCGCTTTCCCTTTATTTCAATTTCTAATAACGCTAATAGTTTGTCTGTGTTCCTACTGCAGTGATTTAATGGCCTACTCATCTGTATCTTTAAAGGAGAAGCTTACACAAGTGCAACTTTATCTGGGGATGGCAAACATGAAGCTCATGCAAGAAGTGGAGACCAGATGGAGCAGCACATATTTGATGCTGCAACGTTTGGTGGAGCAAAGGGAGCCAGTAGGAGCAGCGTGAGCTGGGTTACAACATGACATCCCCTTCCTAACGTCAGAAGAGTTCAACATTGTTGGAGGGTGCCTTTCTTTGCTGTCTCCCTTCTGTGATGCCACTGTAGAGCTGTCGGCAGAGGAAAATGTGTCTGCCTCCAAAGTTGTCCCCCTCGTGAAGATGCTGGATCACACCCTTCAGGAGGAAATAACAAAGCCGGCACCTGCAGCAGCGTTGGAAATGGGAGACCAGCTCATCAGGCAACTCCGGGAGAAGCTGTACACTTTGCAGTCGATGAGCATCATGTCTCTTGCTACACTCCTGGACCCCCGATTTAAAGTAATAGGATTTTTCAGCCAAACAAAAGCCACCGAAGCAATAAAACAACTGACCTCCGAGTGTGCCACCATTATACGGTCAAAACAAAGCAGAGAGGAAATCCCCCAGGCTTCCACCTCTCATGGTGTCACAGGAGGTAATCTATTATTTTACATTTTGAGATCAATTATTCCTATGAGAACACTTAGTGATGATCTGTGGTTTCCTCTTAGGTAGCAAACTGTGGCATCGTTTAGACACCAGCGTCATGGAGGCACGGAAGACTCAAAATGTAACAGCAGATGCCACTGTGGAGGTCCAGCACTACCTGTCAGAGCCAAATATAAGCAGGCTGGAAAACCCTCTGGAGTACTGGGAGAGGCAAAAATTACTGTATCCCAATTTATATAGACTTGCTCTTGCGTTTTTGTGCACGCCAGCATCTTCTGTACCCTGTGAAAGGGTGTTTTCAAAGGCCGGAGAGGTTGTGTCAAAAAAAAGGAATCGTTTAAAACCAAAAACTGTTGAGAAACTGTTATTTCTGAATAAAAATGAATCAAATGTCCCCTGTCCTGTACATCATTGTCCAAGTTACACAAGCATATTCAGTCCCCTCTTCCTAGTTCCACAAGCACTTTCACTGTCCTCTGCCTGCTTAAGCCCATGCCATTTTCCTAAAGTGACAGAAAAACATTACACAACCTGCCATATCATATGATACTACCATTTTGGGGAAATTTACACACAGAATACATTCAAAAAATATTTTATTATGCACATATGTGATAATTTATGTACAGAAATTATTTGGTCATACATTTTTGTAATTCATAGTCATTCCCAACAGCCATAACAGACACAAAAATTCAATGCATCACATTATGTGGTTCAGATACAGCTGCCTGTGATTATACACTTGGCCAGTAGGTGGTTTCGTGTGCACATGAAGCTTCCAGAAATGAACCCTTTCTGGAACCAATTGGCTGAAGTGGTTCGATGCCTCATGAGGCTTCATCTCACCACCACCAGCAGAAGGTTAAAGAAGATGTTTTGAGAGATCTGAAAAACTTACTGAAAGCAGTGAAATTTGAATGGGAGAATAAGTTCTACACCCCACAAATTAATTAGAGGCAAATAGAGAAGAAAGGGAAGTCATTTAATTTAAGTTTCTTGTCTCAGTCTCATCAGGAATTAGGATCCAAATACATGACAGAGACATAAGGTTCAGACAAACAAAAGAGCTTTTCTTAAAGTTAAAGTGTGAGGCAGAACACGAAGGTTAATCTTAACCGAGTCGTCACTGCATCTCAGGAAATCAAAAGAAACAAACATAACTAGAGGACATGAGGAACTGTGACAAGGCTTTTTCAAAATGACTTCACACATTGGGGTTGGTTTTAAGCGTTGATTAGACAATCCAGCAACAACTGAATACTGAAAGGGAGTATATAAATACTGGATTGGTTCATTGCAGAGTGACTGCAGCTGGGGCTGATTAGAAAACTGGGAACAGGTGAGGTGTAAGTGGCAGGTAGGAGATTGACCATGCAGAAAGAGAAGGGACACTGGGGACCTCTGGTGGGTAAAGTGAGTAACACAGGGACGAAGGAAGCAGACCAAACAGACCCAACCCTGTCACTTCTTCTCTTTTTGTAGACTTTGGCATTATGAGATGATAGCTTTCAATATGTCACACGTTATCATGAAAAATTTAATTCTTTGTGTATTTCTGTACTTATATAGAATACTTTTTTTTACACTTGATGAAACGGTACTGATTCCATGAGAAAGTGCCTTAATGCCTGAAAAAAACTACGTTGAATCTCTGTGCAAATGATATATTGAAATCCCCTTGTATGGTTTTCCCTTCCTTTGTTTTCTTCTGCCTTCTTTCTATCTGCATTAGGAGATCTTTTCTGTTGATATTAGATAGCTCATATCCGTGTTTGTTCAGCTCTTTCTAAATAAAGTTAAGAATAAAAAAAAAAGGGGGGTTTGGCTGGAGCGTCTGCTTATTCACTACACATGTACAGTCTGTTCTTAATTATATATTATAATAATAAAACCCCTCTTCTCCAAAATAAGCTTGGCTAGTGTCAGTACACCAGCAACAAACTATCTTCTATATAATAAAATATGATCTGGAAACATCGTTTGTGTCAATATATGTGAAATATCAGATTTAAATGCAACGACTTAATGCTCAAACACAAAGTGCGTCAGACGTCATTATTGTTGGTAACAGAGTTATCCAGATGTGTCATTCAGGAAACAGAGAGCCTTTAACATTGCGCTCACAGCCGATAACATAAGATGATGTACAAACAGATGTATATTCTTGAGTTAAATAGTCCTCGGCCCGATTATTATTATTTTTTTTTTTCTATCAAGGTGCAAATGTTATGATGTGAGGGGATTAACGAACCCAAATGCAGACACACGGCAAAATCTCTTAGGAATCAGGCTTTTATTTCCCGGGCAGTTAGTGCAAACAGGAATGCACGCCAAGAGTCTGTCTCAATCTGAGCCTCGCCACTCGAGGGAATCCCGGGGTTCTCCTTGGCACGTGGCCGGATGACGAACGGCGATGCTCCGCTGGAGGAATCCACAGACTTCTCCCGAGCGAGCTGATTGGCTGGATCGACTGTGTGACGTCCGCGACTCGACACAGGATCGCCCAAACCCTCGACAGCGGATCTCCGAGGAACACACTGGAAGGTCTCTTCGTGCAGGTGATGCCCGTGGCTCGACACTGGACGGAACTGGCAGGGTCGACTGTGTGACACTCGTAGCTCGACACAGGATTGCCAAGATACAGCAGATGATCTCCGAGGAACGATCTGGAATCTTCTTCGTTCAGGTGGATGCCCGTGGCTCGACACTGAACGGCAGGAAACAGGTTGGAGTCAGAATCGGAATCTCGACACCGGGAGACGGACGGACTTACGGGACGGGTTGACGGGAAGGCAAAGGACGAACTGACACCGGATGGGCAGGAGACCAGGGTCTAAATAGCGGCCTGCGTAATCACTCGGAATGCCGCTCAGCTGTGCTGCCTGAGAGAGGTGTGGCAGTGGGCGGTGCTTGGAGGAGGGTACTGCTGAGGGAAAAAAACAGACAGGGGAATGACAGGACACAAGAGGAGAGGTATTCGGGGGTTAAGCAGGGAAAAACACACTGGGAACAGACAGGAATCCTAACAGTACCCCCCTCTCAACGGGAGCCTCCTGGCGAGCCGCCAGGCTTGTCAGGGTTCTGTCGGTGGTAAGTGCGAACCATCTCAGGATCCAAGATCCGGGAGCGTGGTACCCAGCACCACTCCTCAGGCCCATAACCCTCCCAATCCACCAGATACTGGAACCCCCTACCTCTTCGGTGGACATCTAGGAGGCGATTTACCGTATAGACGGGCCCGCCATCGATGATTTGGGGTTGTGGAGGGGGTGTGGCCGGAGGATTTAATGGGCTGGTGGCCACGGGTTTCAGGAGAGAGACATGGAACACAGGGTTAATTCTCATGGAGGTCGGTGACTGTAATTTGACTGTGACGGGGTTGATTATTGCGGTGATCGGGAAGGGCCCAATGAATCTCGGGGACAGCTTTCTTGACTCTGTGCAAAGGGGAATATCCTTAGTAGAGAGACAAACTTGCTGTCCGAGCTGGTACACGGGAGCGGGAACCCGGCGACGATCTGCCACCCTCTTATTCTGTTCCGCCGTGCGGAGTAGGGCGGCCCGAGTCTCCCTCCATACCCACCTACAGCGACGGGCATGGACCTGGACTGATGGGACTGCTACCTCGACCTCCTGGCTAGGGAACAGGGGAGGTTGATAGCCCAGGGAGGCCTCAAAGGGGGACAGTCCAGTGGCAGCGGAGATGTGAGAGCTGTGGGCGTATTCTACCCACGAAAGGTGACAGCTCCAGGATGCGGGATTGGCGGTGGTCACGCACCGAAGAACGGCCTCCAACTCCTGATTCAGCCTCTCGGTTTGTCCATTTGTTTGGGGGTGGAACCCCGAGGAGAGGCTGGCCGTGGCCCCGATGGTCCGGCAAAACGCCTTCCAGACCTGAGAGGCGAACTGCGGGCCCCGATCAGACACAATATCCGCAGGGATGCCATGGAGTCGGACGACATGCAGGGTCAGCAGGTCAGCGGTCTCCTGGGCAGACGGAAGCTTGGGGAGTGGAACGAAGTGGGCCGCCTTCGAGAACCGGTCCACTATGGTTAGGATGACCGTATTCTTGTCAGATGGAGTGAACCCCGTGACAAAGTCTAGGGCAGTATGAGACCATGGGCGCTGGGGGGTGGGGAGTGGTCGTAGTAGTCCCACAGGGGGTCGGTGTGAAGCCTTATTGCGGGCACACGTAGTGCAGGCCAAGACGTAGGCTCGTGAGTCCTCCTCGAGGGACGGCCACCAGAAGGTGCGGCGAAGCCAATTTATGGTTCGGTGGATACCTGGGTGGCCGGAGAGCCGAGAGTCATGGGCCCACCGCAGGACCTGGGAACGGATGGACGGAGGAATGAACAGCCAGTCAGGGGGACCTCCTCCGGGGTCAGGCTGGGTCCGCTGAGCCTCACGCACCGGTGTCTCGACCTCCCAAGTCAACGGGACAGGGAGTCGGGCTTAGTGTTCTTGTGCCCTGGACAAAAGGTGATGGTGAAATTAAAACGGGAAAAAAAATCATGCCCAGCGGGCCTGACGGGGGTTTAGTCTTCTGGCTGTGTGTATATACTCCAGGTTCTTGTGATCTGTGAGGACGACAAAAGGCTGCACTGATCCTTCCAGCCAGTGCCTCCACTCCTCCAGAGCTAATTTCACAGCCAGCAGTTCTCGGTTACCTACATCGTAATTCCGCTGGGCCGGGGAGAGTCTTCGGGAGAAGTTTATACTGGGGCTGAACAAGTAGGCTACAGCCAGTCCAGAGCTAGCTTGTCGTTCTGCCTGACCAATTTGAACATTACGTGCTTTGGCACCCTCATTGCCCCAAAATGTCTCTGTCAAAAAAGAGAAAAGTGGACGCAGAGTGCAGAGTTTTCCAAGAAAAATGGACATCCTCCTATTTATTCACAGAAGTGAATAAGGAAGCTGTGTGTTTGGTGTGTTCACAACATGTTTCAGTGCTGAAAGAATATAACCTTCGTCGCCACTATGAGACTCTTCATGCCGACAAATACAACAACTTTCAAGGACAACAGAGAAGAGAGAAGGTAAATGAATTATTGGCGGGTCTGAAGAAACAGCAGTCTGTGTTTACTCGTAGGCGAGAAATCAGTGATGCTGCAGTGAAAGCCAGCTACATTATAGCTAATGAAATTGCAGTGGCTTCAAAGCCATTTATTGAGGGGGAATTTGTAAAAATATGCATGCTGAAGGCTGCGGAGATCGTGTGCCCTGAAAAGCGCCAGGCTTTTGCAAATATCAGCCTGACAAGAAATACAGTTGCAGACAGGATTTCTGATCTTTCGGTGGATTCGGACAGCCAATTGAAGCGCAGAGTAAAGTCATTTATTGCTTTTTCAGTTGCAATTGACGACGGCACGGACATTACTGATGTTGCGCAACTAGCAATATTCATCCGCGGAGTTGATGACACTTTGACTGTCACCGAGGAGTTTGTGGAGTTGGTGCCAATGACGGACACCACAACAGCAGCTGATATTTTCACCGCACTCGTCGACGCACTGGACAGGCTCAAAGTGGACTGGTCCCGCGCTGTCAGCCTGGCTACAGATGGTGCGCCCTCAATGGTCGGGAAAAAAGCAGGTGTTGTGACAAAGTTCAGAGAGAAAGTGCAGACTGCAAATGGAGGACGTGATTTTTGGACTTTTCACTGTATTTTGCATCAGGAGGCTTTGTGTTGCAAGGCATTAAAGATGGATAACGTCATGAAAGTGGTCGTCCAAACTGTTAATTTCATCCGATCCAGAGGCCTGAATCACCGTCACTTTGACAGCCTTCTCAGAGAGAAAGACCACAATTATGGGTTGCCATACCACACTGAGGTAAGATGGTTAAGCCGAGGTATTGTGCTGAGGCGTTTCTTTGAGTTACGAGAGGAAATTGAACAGTTCATGGAAAAAAAGGGCAAACCAGTGTTAGAATTTCAGTCCACAGAATGGATGCAGGACCTTGCATTTATGGTGGATGTTACAGAGCACTTGAATAACTTGAACAATAATGCTGCAAGGGCACAACAAAGTTGTCACGCAGTATTATGACAGCATATGTGCATTCACGTTAAAGCTGTCATTGTGGGAGACGCAACTCGCAGGTGGTGATGCAGCTCACTTTCCTTGTCTGAAAGATGTGTGCGCGACCCAACATGCCACAAACATGAAGCGGTTCAAAGATAAAATAATGGGACTATTGCGGGAGTTTGAGACACGCTTTCAGATTTTTGGTGAACTGGAGAAAGACTTCAAAGTTTTTTGCTCGCCATTCACCGCAAATGCTTCTGATCTGCCCGTCAACATCCAACTTGAAATAATAGACTTGCAGTGTGACTCAGATTTGAAGGGCAAGTTTGCCGCAGCTGGCTTGGACACATTTTATCAGTATCTCTTGCCACGTTACCCTAACTTGACAGCCCTTGCTGCAAAAGTGTTGTGCATGTTTGGAACCACATATCTTTGTGAGCAAGTTTTCTCTGTAATGAGCATCAATAAAACAAAGCTGCGCTCAAGGCTTACAAACAAGCACTTGAATAACATCCTGAAATTGGCGACCATTCAGGATGTGACGCCTGATATTGATGCACTTGTGAAAGCTAAAAGATGCCAGGTTTCAGGAATGAAATAATGGGTAACCCCGCTTAAAATGCTGCAGGAGATACTGCACCCTGATATAGTTCTGTGAAAATGATTGTCTTCTCTGGAAATTTAAAGAAAATGAACAGTGTGTGATTTACTGTAATAAGGTTAGAAATTTCAATTCATAAGTTTGGTTTGTTGAAATTATTTATGCATTGCACAGCTTTTATTTTTCTATCAATAAATAGTTTAATTTACATGGCAGAGAGTAACTCAACCGTCTTGAATAGTTTCTACCTCAGATTTTATGGTTTGTTGAGTTAGCACAGGATTAATATGTGGAAATGACAAATGAGGTATTTAATACCTAGAAGAGTTGTTTTATTTATTTATTTCGTATTTTGTTCAATCCCAGATAGACTGTGACTTAAAGTTTAATGAATTTGTAGACACACTGAGACGAAGTTTAAGTTCCAATCATTGAAGCATTGTGTTCTTGAAATTGCACCTATTTTTTTCCTCAGAATTTTCAACTAACTTGAAGTGTTTTGTCAAGAGGATTTTTTGTGTTGTGTACGTTTTCAGAATGTGCTTGTACTATTTTGGACCTAAGTAAAACAAAGAAAACAGTCTGAAGTTGTCGTTATTTTTAAGGCATTATGCCATGATTTTATCGGTCCGGCCCACTTGAGAATAGATTTTTCTCCATGTGGCCCCTGAGCTAAAATGAGTTTGACAGCCCTGGTCTAAACACATTAATAGCAAATTATTATTATTATTATTATTATTATTATTATTATTATTATATATAGCCCAGAGTCTACAACAGTGTAACAGACCCACACCTCAGAAACACACAGAAGCAGCAGCACAACATTTACAGACCATATTAACAAACAACTAAAACAGAGAACACAGCAGGAACGAAGAAAGTTAAAAGTGTTCCAGATGTTGCACTTGTGTAGGAACTCCCACTATTTTAAGTGCATCAGTTCGTTCACACTTCAATCTGTGTCTTTCCTGACTTACCATGCTCATGAATCACCAACGTGCTAGACTGTGTTGTCTTTCCATTAGTTGTGTGAGTAATGAAGAAGACCTGCATTACACTGCGTAAAGAAAGTTTCTCCTGTGACCACCGAAGCTCTGACGTCAGGTTTTGTTCGAGGACAGTTGAGAAGACGGAGTTCACTGTGGAGCTTCACATGATGTCCAGCAGACGACATCAAGTCCACTGAAGGACGAAAGTTCTGCAGATGCTGGCAGGTTGATTTGTGGCTGAACTAACAGCCACTTCTAACATCACCGCTGTCTGACAGCAGCTTGAGGACTGAAGAATGTATTTATTTTAAATAAACTTGTTCTCTTCCTCAGTGTATTGTCATGTGACTTAAACGTTGGCAGCATCCTTTGTTTCCCTGTAATTTAACCTCGAGGGCTT
Organism: Brachyistius frenatus; assembly: GCF_029030835.1. Lineage (NCBI taxonomy): Eukaryota > Metazoa > Chordata > Actinopteri > Embiotocidae > Brachyistius > Brachyistius frenatus. The sequence goes on from NW_027210645.1 coordinate 3,077,182, forward strand.
CTGTTCTTCTGCACCTGAGCAGCAGACGAGGATGATTGACAGGTTACATGCTTAATAATATTACAAAACACAGTTCATTCAAGTCCTGACACATCTAATGCTCAGTCCATCAGAATGTGGA